>NC_069502.1:446680840-446865840 GCF_027579735.1 Bombina bombina
TAACCACCAAGTCAGAGAGAGTCGAACATTGGGATTTAAGGATATTAATAGTGATATCCTT
The DNA here is from genome assembly GCF_027579735.1 of Bombina bombina. Lineage (NCBI taxonomy): Eukaryota > Metazoa > Chordata > Amphibia > Anura > Bombinatoridae > Bombina > Bombina bombina. The sequence continues at coordinate 446,680,902 of NC_069502.1, forward strand.
GTATAATTCCTGCACCACTGATTCAGCACAAAAGCTGAAAAGGTCTCATATGAAAACAAGCAAAGGGGATCGTGTCTGATGCTGTAGTCATGAGACCTAAAACTTCCATGCACATAGCCACTGAAGGGAATGATTGAGACTGAAGGTTTCGACAAGCTGAAACCAATTTCATTTGTCTCTTAGAGACAGAGTCATGGACACTGAATCTATCTGGAAACCTAAAAAGGTGACCCTTGTCTGAGGAATCAAGGTACTTTTTTGTAAATTGATCCTCCAACCATGTCTTTAAATAAACAACACTAGTTGATTTGTATGCGATTCGGCAGGATATAAAGACTGAGCTAGTACCAAGATATCGTCCAAATAAGGAAACACCGCAATACCCTGTTCTCTGATTACAGAGAGTAGGGCACTGAGAACCTTCGAAAAAATTATTGGAGCTGTCGCTAGGCCAAATCGAAGAGCGACAAATTAGTAATGCTGGTCTAGAAAAGAGAATATCAGAAGTCGATAGTGGTCTGGATGAATCGGAATATGAAGATATGCATCCTGTAAGTCTATCGTGGACATATAATGACCTTGCTGAGCAAAAGGCAGAATAGTCCTTATAGTCACTATTTTGAAAGTTGGCACTCTTACAAAACGATTCCACATTTTCAGATCCAGAACTGGCCTGAATGAAATTTCTTTCTTTGGGACAATGAATAGATTTGAATAAAACCCTAGACCCTGTTCCTGAAACGGAACTGGTATGATTACCTCTGAAAACTCTAGATCTGAAACACTGTTAAGAAAAGCCTGAGCCTTCAATGGATTTGCTGGAACGTGTGAGAGAAAAAATCTTCTCACAGGAGGTCTTACTCTGAATCCTATTCAATAGCCTTGAGAGACAATACTCTGAATCCACTGATTTTGGACAGAATCTGCCCACATGTTTTGGAAAAATTTTAATCTGCCTCCTACCAGCTGAACTGGAATGAGGGTCGCACCTTTATGCAGATTTGGGGGCTGGCTTTGGTTTCTTAAAAGGCTTGGATTTATTTCAACTTGAAGGTCGTTTCCAATTGGAACCAGATTCTTTGGGGGAAGGATTGGCTTTCTGTTCCTTATTCAGACGAAAAGAACGAAAAAGATTAGAAGCTTTAGATTTACCCTTAGATCTTTTATCCGGAGGGGGGAAAAAAACTCCCTTCCCCCCAGTGACAGTTTAAATAATTGAATCCAATTGAGAACCAAATAAATTGTTACCTTGGAAAGAAAGAGATAGTAATATAGACTTAGATACAGTGTCAGCATTCCAATATTTGAGCCACAAAGCTCTTCTAGCTAAAATAGCTAAAAACAGATTTAACATCAATTTTTATGATATCAAAAATAGCATCAAAGATAAAATGATTAGCATGTTGAAGCAAGCGAACAATGCTAGACAAATCAGGATCAGTTTCCTGTTGCGCTAAGCTTTCCAACCAAAAAGTTGATGCAGCTGCAACATCAGCCATAGATATAGCAGGCCTAAGAATATAGCCAGAAAATAAATAAGCTTTCCTTAGATAAGATTCAAGTTTCCTATCTAAAGGATCCTTAAAAGAAGTACTGTCTTCCATAGGAATAGTAGTACATTTGGCAAGAGTAGAAATAGCCCCATTAACTTTGGGGATTTTTTCCCAAAACTCCAATCTAGCTGCTGGCAAAGGATACGTTTTAAACTTAGAAGAAGGAATAAAAGAAGTACCAGGCCTATCCCATTCCTTTGAAATCATATCAGAAATAGCATCAGGAACTGGAAAAACCTCTAGAGTAACCACAGGAGGTTTATAAACAGAATTTAAACGTTTACTAGACTTAGTATCAAGAGGATTAGATTCCTCAATATCCAAAGTAATCAACACCTATTTTAACAAGGAACATATATACCCCATCTTAAAGAGATAACTAGACTTGTCAGTGTCAATATCTGAGGTAGGATCTTCTGAATCAGATAGATCCTCATATGAGGAGGATAATTCAGTATGTTGTCGGTCATTTGAAATTTCATCAACTTTATGAGAAGTTTTAAAAGACCTTTTACGTTTATTAGAAGGCGGAATAGCAGACAAAGCCTTCTGAATTGCAACAGCAATAAAATATTTTATATTCACAGGGATATCATGTACATTAGATGTTGAAGGAACAACAAGTATTGTACTAGTACTGATGGATACATTCTCTGCATGTAAAAGCTTATCATGACAACTGTTACATACTACAGCTGGAAATATAATCTCCGCTAACTTACAACAGATACACTTAGCTTTGGTTGAACTGTTATCAGGCAGCAGGGTTCCAACAGTCGTTTCTGAGACAGGATCAGATTGAGACATCTTGCAAATGTAAGAGAAAAAAACATATAAAGCAAAATTATCAATTTCCTTATATGGCAGTTTCAGGATAGGGAAAAACAATGCAAACAGCATAGCCCTCTGAGCATAAAGAAATAAGGCACGAGGCATATAGGAAGTGGGGTTTAAATAATTAAATTATTTTGCACCAAGTATGACGCACAACCCAAAATTATTTTTTTGGTGCTAACAACATCCGGAAATGATGCAACTCGCGTCATGGCAGACGCAACCTTGTGCAAGGAAACCTGGCTTCAACTAAGACGCCAGAAATTACAAATTTGCGTCACCGAACGTACCTTCACGCCAAAAAAATTCTCGCGCCAAGCATGACACAATAAATATAGGCATTTTGCGACCTCGCAAGCCTAATTTTGCACGCAAATTTTTTTTGAAAAAGCAGTCAATTTGAAGAAAAAGAATATACCCCAGGTAAGAAAAAATAACTTCCTAAATATGTTTCCCAATTTTGAAACTGATAGTCTGCAAAAGGAAATATACATAAACCTGACTCATGGCAAATATAAGTACAATACATATATTTAAAACTTTATATTAATACATAAAGTGCCAAACCATAGCTGAGAGTGTCTTAAATAATGAAAACATACTTGCTGAAAGACACCCATCCACATATAGCAGATAGCCAAACCAGTACTTACAAAGTATAAGTAGAGGTAATGGAATATGAGAGTATATCGTCGATCTGAAAATGGAGGTAGGAGATGAATCTCTACGACCGATAACAGAGAACCTATGAAAAGATTACCCGTAAGGAAAACTATAGAATCAATAGGTGATACTCCCTTCACATCCCTCTGACAAACACTGTACTCTGTTAGGAATTGGGCTTCAAAATGCTGAGAAGCGTATATCACAGAAGAAAATCAAGCACAAACTTACTTCACCAACTCCACAGGGAGGCAAAGTTTGTATATATTTGTCAAGCAGGGACTGCACTTGCTGGATTTAGATAAAATAATTCTTATTTACTTACCTGGTTTAAGACCTACCTGAACTCTGAGTGCAGATACACAAGGAGGAAATACATATATATATATATATATATATATATATATATATATATATATATATTTATAAAAGGGGGGGGAGTACGAGCTCAACCCAATCTAATAATATAAGGGACAACCCTGGATATCTGAAAAATAGTGTATCCAGGGGTGCAAGGGGGCATATATAATATTATGAGTGTCACCGGAGCCACCGGTATGAGAGAAACAGGTCACTCCCCACAAAACCACAAAGATGCTTCTTAATCAAATAGAAAAATACATAATATTTATTGAACGATTCATATAATTAAATAAAGCAATACTGGGTTAATGCCTAACTAAAAAGTGAATATGATACCTATCTACCAATGGCCATTGAGAAAAATAAAATCCCATTACAATATAAAGAGCTCATAAAATAAGACATTTAGTGAAGTAATTGATTCCTGAATTTTAAAGCCTTCCAACAATCAATAGGGAAAAGCTCATATAGTAATTCAGAGGTCCCAGACAAAGTCTCTTTCAAGAATTGGTCCAAGCAGTCAGTATTAAATGCAAAGTAAGTCAGCAGGCAATGTCAGTTGTAGTATGTAGATAAAGGGAGAAATCTGGGCAGAATACGAGATAGACTTTAATGTTATCTGTGATTACCCAAAACACAGGGGAGACGAAGTAAATACCAAGTAGAGATTTCCAATTAAAATACTGTACTTAGTGTGATGCTTTAAAGGGACACTAAACCCAAAAAATGTCTCTTATAGTTCAGGTAGAGAATACAATTTTAAGCAATATTCCCATTTACTTCTATTATCTAATTTGCTTTATTCTCCAGATATCCTTTGTTGAAGAAATAGCAATGCATATGGGTGAGCCAATCACACAAGGCATCTGTATGCATCCACCAATCAGCAGCTACTGAGCCTATCTGGATATGCTTTTCAGCATAGGATATCAAGATAATAAAGCAAATTAGATAATAGAAATGAATTAGAAAGTTGTTTAAAATTACAAATTACAAATGTCAAGTATTAACATCAATCTATCCCGGTCCAATACCTGTTTCTCCTTACTCATATGCATTTTGTTTAGGACCACTTTCCTTGCGAACATGTGCAGGTCTTTCACTACAGTGAACTTATCTACATTGTGTTGGTAGGGGAAAAGGATAATCCCTTGTGTAGTACCTGCTTATGTGCCAAGGAGAGTGATTTCTTAGATAGATTAATTATTTTAAGGTCATTAATGTCAGATTCAGTGGCACATGCTTCTTTAAGTTCTATTGTACTTATTGTTGGCTCCTCAGGTTGTATGTTTTTTTCATATATATCTTCCTCCTCTGTTTTTTTGCTGCTCTGCGGTTTTCCTTTTTGTTGGTTCGTTTTTGTTTTGCCTAAAAAAGGCCTTTGATTATGTCCCTTATTTCTGCTTTTTTATCTGCTTTCTTCACTTGCTGTTGATTTATCTGTATCTGAGGAAGAGTCTGTATTGCCACCCCTAGATAAGTCATATACTTTGTTTGTTTGATAATCCTGATTTTTTTTCTAAATGTAATATCTTCCTGTATTTTTCTAAGTTCTAGCTTGACCACATTCATTAGTCTTTCATATTCGGGATTGTTAATCCATTTTTCTAGAATTTTATTGGAGTCTTCTAGTTCTTTAGTTACTTTTTGCAATCTCAAAGTATTTTCCTTTACTATTACCCCATTAATTTAAAGGAACGTTGCGATAAATATTTGTCCCATGTAGTATTAAAACCTTCCAGCAGGGGATCTTTAAGGTTATAACTTGGTCTTTTTTTCAATCTTAGACCCCTTGGGAATATGTTAGATTTAGTGTATTTGTTAAGGCTAGAGATTTCCCATTTTAGTTTCAATCGTCTGGATGATCTATGCTTGTAAGTCTTAAATACTTTATAGATGTTACTATTCTCACCCTCCTGTGTAGATTAATTTTCTTTATTAGGGAGGCTAAACATATCATTAATGTCACTTTCCCACTCTTCTTCATTAATCATTGCCATAATGAGGTATTGAAACCCACAAACCGGGGGTACACCAGCAAAGCAAAAAATTATGCTTAATTATATTGAGATATCAAGGTACACCATAAAAATGGGGTGTTAGCCCCAAAATAGGTTAAAAATGTGTGTGTGTGGAGAATGTACCAGCTCAACACAATCTAATATTGTAAATGGGATAACCCTAGATATCTGAAAAATATAGTGTATCCAGGGGTGCAAGGGGGCATATATAATATCAATATTATAGGAAAAAATAAGAGGGACAGAAAAACAAAAGTAGACAGAGATAGTATGCCCTATGCCAGCACTATTCGTAATATAAAAAGGAATAAAGCAATCTTTCTCATGTTCTGCCATGTCAGAGTTATTATTATTATCGGTTATTTGTAGAGCGCCAAAAGATTCCGCAGCGCTAATTGAGGCTTAATGGATATCACACTAGATATGATCCCAACAAATGGAGAGTTAAAGCACCACAATAAGTACAGGATTTTAATTGGAAATCTATACTTGGTATTTACTTCATGTCTCCCCTGTGTGCTTGGTATTCATAGATAACATTAAAGTATACCTCGTATTCCACCTGGATTTCTCGCTTTATCTACATACTAATATGGGGTTAAATAATTGAAATTACCCTTCCATCCCGTACAATGTTTAAATATATACATAAACATACCCGGGATCATATATAACTATTTGACAGGTATTTTTCCCATAGGACATTAGTTTTGGATATATTGTAGATATAAGAGAAATACAATCTAGGTATATTACAGGTCACCTCTCCTTGAAGACCACATGTTGATAATAGTATGCTGAAGATGTGCTCTTGTTAATAAGATGCTTAATTTGTATAATGTTTAGAAATATGCAATTTGGATTAATATATTGCCTTACTAATTGTTGTCTAATATGTATTGTAGTAATGCTTACTTAAATAATAATACCACCTTAAAAGGACTATGTGCTAAACAGGAAGTGCATCACCCAGAACTTCCGAATACTGTTAAAATTCCCAGGAGGGAGAATAACCCACAAGGAAAGTGGCGCCTTGAAGAAGCTGCATAGAGTTTCCCCAGCTGCGAAACACATGTAGCATTTGTTTTTAAGTTTCTTGGCTAGGCCGGCCGAGGGTCCTTATCCATGGAACCTTTGGGATCTACCTAGGTACAATAACTAAGCAGTGAAGCAACAGCAGGAGCTATCTACTTGTCTGGGACCATGCATTTACAGGTGTAACAGCTTTAAAACTTAAGTGACCAGCAAATGTTTGCATCCATGACCAGACCGGTTGATGTTCCACTATGAAGACCGGTGAGATCTTTCCGTTCACTACCCCACAAGAAGGGGTTAGACAAGGGCAACCCTCAATAGATAGTACCCTGAGTGTGGAATATTCAGTGTGAACTAGGATCTGTCTGTCACGCATTCTCTGATGACTGCTCTGTGCTGAATGACTGTCTATTTGTCACCTTATCGCTTGCATGCTGCTATTTGGAATTTGCACAGTTTGAACTGCTCTGCTACTCTAACTACAACTGACATTGCCTGCTGACTTACTTTGCTTCCTTTGCATTTAATACTGACTGCTTGGACCAATTCTTGAAATAAACTTTGTCTGGGAACTCGGAATTACTATATGAGCTTTTCCCTATTGATTGTTGGAAGGCTTTAAAATACAGGAATCAATTACTTCACTAAATGTCCCATTTTATGAGTTCTTTATATTGTAATGGGATTTTATTTTTCCCAATGGCCATTGGTAGATAGGCATTATATACACTTCTTAGTTAGGCATTAACCCAGTATTGCTTTATTTAAATATATTAATTGTTCAATAAATATTATTTATTTTTCTATTTGATCAAGAAGCATCTTTGTGGTTTTGTGGGGGAGGGACCTGTTTCTCTCATACCGGTGGCCGCCACACTCAGCGCTGATTACTTTATTCCTTTTTATATTTATTACGGATAATGTTGGCATAGGGTATACTATCTCCCTCTACTTTTGTTTTTCTATCCTTCTTATTTTTTCCTATAATATTGATACCTGTTGATAATCGAGGAAGTCAAACGCTTAAAAAAAAGACTACTAAAATTGAAATACATAAGATTCAATTAGAAAAGCTAAGTTGTTTAACAAATGATACCAGTGAAGATTGGGTAACAAAATTAAAAGTCCAAATTGAGAAGTATAAACAAGAATTGATAAATTTAAAAAATAAAACACTACATACTGTGGAATTAGATTATAAGGAGAAACAAGTTTACCCCTGGTTGAGTGGGAAACCAATGCACTATAGGAGAAAGTTTAAAGATAAACGAACCCAGCAAAGTATGTTAACAATAGATACAAGTGGTGGTGATTCTAGTGGCCCTGAATGTAGTGGAAGAGACACAAACACAAATAGGGAGACATGAAGAATACAGACTAGGTCCCAAAACAAACCCCCATATATTCAAAAAAGGAGGTAGGCAAAGACACATAAGCCATGTCAGAGACGGGTGGGTGGAACAAAAACAAAGACAAAGACGTAGCTGAAAAATGTGTTGTCATAAATCTTAGTCAAAGGGCACTCAGTAGTGAAGAAATCACACTACTGTGTTAAGGACTGAATTATGTACCCACACCAAAAATTGATGATCTTTCTAATCAAATAGATTTATATAGATTACGACGACAATTAAAACAAAGACATGTATCAAAAAGCTGATTCAAGTTATACTGTGTCTGAAACAAAGTTCAAAATTAAATCTAAATTTGAGCCACCTAACACCAATCCGGCCATTAAAACACATACAAATATATGCAGTAGGGAAATCCAACAGAGTTGCAAAGACATCCCTAAACAATATAGCAACATAAGTAGCCAGGAATGGGAAGCATTAAATCTAAAAAAATGACAATTCCATAGTCATACGCAGTGCAGACAAAGGCGGCGTAGTGGTCATCCTTGACCACTCGTATTATCGCACAGAACTATTACAGCAGCTAAGTGATAGTAACACATATCTGACTTTAACAAAAAACATAATTTATGTAAGAACTTACCTGATAAATTCATTTATTTCATATTGGCAAGAGTCCATGAGCTAGTGATGTATGGGATATACAATCCTACCAGGAGGGGTAAAGTTTCCCAAACCTCAAAATGCCTATAAATACACCACTCACCACACCCACAATTCAGTTTAACGAATAGCCAAGCAGTGGGGTGATAAAGAAAGGAGTAGAAAGCATCAACAAAAGAAATTTGGAAATAATTGTGCTTTATACAAAAAATCATAACCACCATAAAAAGGGTGGGACTCATGGACTCTTGCCAATATGAAATAAATGAATTTATCAGGTAAGTTCTTACATAAATTATGTTTTCTTTCATGTAATTGGCAAGAGTCCATGAGTTAGTGAAGTATGGGTTAGCAATACCCAAGATGTGGAACTCCACGCAAGAGTCACTAGAGAGGGAGGGATAGAAATAAAAACATCCATTTTCAGCTGAAAAAAATTAATCCACAACCCAAAAAAAAAGTTTATTCTCATAAATGAAAGAAAAAAACTTAAATCAAAAGCAGAAGAATCAAACTGAAACAGCTGACTGAAGAACTTTTCTACCAAAAACTGCTTCTGAAGAAGCAAATACATCAAAACGGTAGAATTTAGTAAATGAATGCAAAGAGGACCAAGTTGCCGCTTTGCAAATCTGATCAACTGAAGATTCATTCTTAAAGGCACACGAAGTGGAGACTGATCTAGTAGAATGAGCTGTAATTCTCTGGGGCGGGGACTGACCCAACTCCAAATAAGCTTGATGAATCAAAAGTTTTAACCAAGAAGCCGAGGAAATAGGAGACACCTTCTGAACTTTCCTAGGACCAGAAAATAAAACAAATAGACTGGAAGTCTTCCTGAAATCTTTAGTAGCTTCCACATAATATTTCAAAGCTCTTACCACATCTAAAGAATGTAAGGATCTTTCCAAAGAATTCTTAGGATTAGGACACAAGGAAGGGACAACAATTTCTCTACTAATGTTGTTAGAATTCACAACCTTAGGTAAAAATTGAAAAGAAGTCTGCAAAACTGCATTATCCTGATGAAAAATCAGAAAAGGAGACTCACAAGAAAGAGCAGATAGCTCAGAAACTCTTCTAGCAGAAGAGATAGCCAAAAGGAACAACACTTTTCAAGAAAGTAGTTTAATGTCCAAAGAATGCATAGGCTCAAATGGAGGAGCCTGTAAAGCCTTCAAAACCAAATTAAGACTCCAAGGAGGAGAAATTAATTTAATGACAGGTTTAATATGAACTAAAGTATGTACAAAACAGTGAATATTAGGAAGTATAGCAATCTTTCTGTGAAATAAGACAGAAAGAGCAGAGATTTGTCCCTTCAAGGAACTTGCAGACAAACCCTTATCCAAACCATCCTGAAGAAACTGTAAAATTCTAGAAATTGTAAAAGAATTCCAAGATAATTTATGAGAAGAACACCATGAAATGAAAGTCTTCCAAACTCTATAATAAATCTTTCTAGAGACAGATTTACAAGCTTGTAACATGATATTAATCACTGAGTCAGAGAAACCTCCTAAGCGTTCAATTTCCATACCTTCAAATTTAATGATTTGAGATCCTGATGGAAAAACGGACCTTGAGACAGTAGGTCCGGCCTTAACGGAAGTGGCCAAGGCTGGCAACTGGACATCCGAACCGGATCTGCATACCAAAACCTGTGTGGCCAAGCTGGAGCCACCAGCAACACAAACAATTGTTTCTTGATGATTTTGGAGATCACTCTTGGAAGGCGAACTAGAGGCGGGAAATGTAAGCTGGATGATAACACCAAGGAAGTGTCAGCGCATCCACTGCTTCCGCCTGAACATCCCTGGACCTGGACAGGTATCTGGGAAGTTTCTTGTTTAGATCAGAGGCCATGAGATCTATCTCTGGAAGATCTGAACAATCTGAGAAAACACATCTGCATGGAGAGACCACTCCCCTGGATTTAAAGTCTGAGGGCTGAGATAATCCGCCTCCCAATTGTCTACACCTGGGATATGCACCGCAGAGATTAGACAGGAGCTGGATTCCGCCCAAGCAAGTATCCAAGATACTTCTTTCATAGCTTGGGGACTGTGAGTCCCACCCTGATGATTGACATATGCCACTGTTGTGATATTGTCTGTCTGAAAACAAATGAACGGTTCTCTCTTTAACAGAGGCCAAAACTGAAGAATTGCACGGAGTTCCAAAATATTTATTGGCAATCTCGCCTCTTGAGATTTCCAAACCCCTTGTGCTGTCAGAGATCCCCAAACAGCTCCCCAACCTGAAAGACTTGCATCTGTTGTGATCACAGTCCAGGTTGGCCGAACAAAAGAAGCCCCTTGAACTAAACAATAGTGATCTATCCACCACGTCAGAGAGTGTCGTACATTGGGATTTATGGATATTGTGATATATTTGTATAATCCCTGCACCATTGGTTCAGCATACAAAGCTGTAGAGGTGTCACGTGAAAACAAGCAAAGGGGATCGCGTCCGATAAGGCGGGCAACTGGACATCCGCACCAGATCCGCATACCAAAACCTGTGTGGCCATGCTGGAGCCACCAGCAACACAAAAGACTGTTCCATGATGATTTTGGAGATCACTCTTGGAAGGAGAACTAGAGGCGGGAAGATATAAGCAGGTTGATAATACCAAGGAAGTGTCAGCGCATCCACTGCTTCCGCCTGAACATCCCTGGACCTGGACAGGTATCTGGGAAGTTTCTTGTTTAGATGAGAGGCCATGAGATCTATCTCTGGAAACCCCCACATCTGAACAATCTGAGAAAACATATCTGGATGGAGAGACCACTCCCCTGGATGTAAAGTCTGGCGGCTGAGATAATCCGCCTCCCAATTGTCTACACCTGGGATATGCACCTCAGAGATTAGACAGGAGCTGGATTCCGCCCAGGCAAGTATCCAAGATACTTCTTTCATAGCTTGGGGACTGTGAGTCCCACCCTGATGATTGACATAAGCCACAGTTGTGATATTGTCTGAAAACAAATGAACGGTTCTCTCTTTAGCAGAGGCCAAAACTGAAGAGCCCTGAGAATTGCACGGAGTTCTAAAATATTTATTGGTAATCTCGCCTCTTGAGATTTCCAAACTCCTTGTGCTGTCAGAGATCCCCAAACAGCTCCCCAACCTGAAAGACTCGCATCTGTTGTGATCACAGTCCAGGTTGGCCGAACAAAAGAAGCCCTTTGAACTAAACGGTGGTGATCTATCCACCACGTCAGAGTGTGTCGTACATTGGGATTTAAGGATATTAATTGTGATATCTTTGTATAATCCCTGCACCATTGGTTCAGCATACAAAGCTGTAGAGGTCTCATGTGAAAACGAGCAAAGGGGATAGCGCCCGATGCTGCAGTCATGAGACCTAAAACTTCCATGCACATAGCCACTGAAAAGAATGACTGAGACTGAAGGTGCCGGCAGGCTGCAACCAATTTTAAACTTCTCTTGTCTGTTAGAGACAGAGTCATGGACACTGAATCTATCTGGAAGCCAAAAAAGGTGACCCTTGTCTGAGGAATCAAGACACTTTTTGGTAAATTGATACTCCAACCATGTTTCCGAAGAAACAACACTAGTTGATTTGTGTGAGATTCTGCAGAACGTAAAGACTGAGGTAGTTCCAAGATATCGTCCAAATAAGGAAACACTGCAATACCCTGTTCTCTGATTACAGAGAGAAGGTCACCTAGAACCTTTGAAAAGATTCTTGGAGCTGTTGCTAGGCCAAATGGAAGAGCAACAAATTGGTAATGCTTGTCTAGAAAAAAGAGAATCTCAGGAACTGATAATGTTCTGGATGAATCGGAATATGAAGGTATGCATCCTGCAAGTCTATTGTGGACATATAATGTCCTTGCTGAACAAAAGGCAGAATAGTCCTTATAGTCACCATCTTGAAAGTTGGTACTCTTACATAACAATTTAAAATTTTCAGATCCAGGAATGCTCTGAAAATGTTTTCCTTCTTTGGGACAATGAATAGATTTGAATAAAACCCCAAACCTTGTTCCTGAAAAGGAACTGGCATAATTACCCCTGAAGAGTCTGAAACACACTTCAGGAAAGCCTGAGCTTTTAATGGATTTGCTGGGATACGTTAGAGAAAAAATCTTCTCACAGGAGGTCTTACCCTGAATCCTATTCGATACCCTTGAGAGACAATGCTCTGAATCCATTGATTTTGAACAGAATTTATCCAAATATCCTTGAAAAACTTTAATATGCCCCCTACCAGCTGAGCTGGAATGAGAGGAAGGCTTCCAATTGGAAACAGATTCCTTGGGGGAAGGATTGAGTTTTTGTTCCTTATTTTGACAAAAGGAACGAAAACGGTTAGAAGCCTTAGATTTACCCTTAGGTTTTTAATCCTGAGGCAGAAAAACTCCCTTTCCCCCAGTAACAGTTGAAATAATAGAATCCAACTGAGAACCAAATAAATTATTACCTTGGAAAGAAAGAGATAGTATTCTAGATTTAGATGTCATATCAGCATTCCAAGATTTAAGCCACAAAGCTCTTCTAGCTAATATAGCTAAAGACATGGATCTAACATCAATTTTAATAATATCAAAAATGGCATCACAAATAAAATGATTAGCATATTGCAGTAAGCGAATAATGCTAGATATGTCAGAATCCAATTCTTGTTGCGCTAAATTCTCCAACCACTAAGTTGATGCAGCTGCAACATCAGCCAAAGAAATTGCAGGTCTGAGAAGATGACCTGAATATAAATAGGATTTCCTTAGTTAAGATTCAAGCTTCCTATCTAAAGGATCCTTAAAGGAAGTACTATCTTCCATAGGAATAGTGGTACGTTTAGCAAGAGTAGAAATAGACCCATCAACTTTGGGGATTTTTTTCCCAAAACTCTATAGAATTTGCTGGTAAAGGATACAATTTTTTAAACCTTGAAGGAATAAAAGAAGTACCTGGCTTATTCAATTCCTTAGATATCATATCAGAAATAGCCTCAGGAATAGGAAAAAACCCTGGAGAAACCACAGGTGGTTCAAAAACAGCATTTAAACGTTTATTAGACCTAACGTGAAGAGGACTGGTTATCTCAATATCCAAAGTAATTAACACTTATTTTAATAAAGAACACATATACTCTATTTTAAATAAATAAGTAGATTTGTCAGTGTCAATGTCTGAGGAAGGATCTTCTGTATCAGATAGATCCTCATCAGAGGAGGAAAAATTACTATGTTGTTGGTCATTTGAAATTTCATCAACTGAATGAGAAGTTTTAAAAGATCTTTTACGTTTATTAGAAGGTGGAAATGCAAACAAAGCCTTCTGGATAGAATCAGAAACAAATTCTTTAAAATTCATAGGTATATCATGTACATTAGAAGTTGAAGGAACTGCAACTGGCAATGTACTATTACTGATGGACACACTATCTGCATGTAAAAGTTTATCATGACAACTATTACAAATGACATTTGGCGAAATAATTTCCACAATCTTACAACAAATGCACTTAGCTTTGGTAGAACCGATGTCAGGCAGCAATGTTCCAGCAGAAACTTCTGAGGCAGAATCAGATTGAGACATCTTGCAAAATGTAAAAGAAAAAACAACATATAAAGCAAAATGATCAATTTCCTTATATGACAGTTTCAGGAATGGGAAAAAAATGCAAATAGCATAGCCCTCTGATAGAGAAAAAGACAAGAGGCAAACATCAATGGGGTATTAAAATAATGAAAAAGTTTGGCGCCAAGTATAATGCACAACGTAACTGAAAACTTTTTTGGCGCCAATAATAACCGGAAATGACACACTCGCATCACTAATGACGCAACCGTGTGTAAGGCTTCGGTGTCAACTATGACGCCGGAAATGACGAAGTTGCATCATAGACGTATTTTTCGCGCCAAAAAAATTCTCGCCCCAAGAATGACGCAATAAAGTCTAGCATTTGGCGCACCCGCGGGCCTAATACCGCCTGCAATTTGCAAGAAAGTAGTCAATTGAAAAAAAGACTAAACCCCAGGTAAGAAAAAAAATTCTTAAAAATTTTTTATTTTCCCCAAATATGAAACTGACAGTCTGCAGAAGGAAATACATGAACCTGACTCATGGCAAATATAAGTACAATATATATATTTAGAACTTTATATAAATGCATAAAGTGCCAAACCATAGCTGAGGTGTCTTAAGTAATAAAAAACATACTTACCAAAAGACACCCATCCACATATAGCAGATAGCCAAACCAGTACTAAAACAGTTATCAGTAGAGGTAATGGTAAATTGAGAGTATACCGTTGATCTGAAAAGGGAGGTAGGAGATGAATCTCTACGACCGATAACAGAGAACCTATGAAATAGACCGTTAGGGAAATTATCGTATTCAATAGGTGATACTCCCTTCACGTCCCTCTGACATTCGCTGTACTCTGAGAGGAATCGGGCTTCAACAATGCTGAGAAGCGCATATCAACGTAGAAATCTTAGCACAAACTTAACTCACCACCTCCATAGGAGGCAAAGTTTGTAAAACTGAATTGTGGGTGTGGTGAGGGGTGTATTTATAGGCATTTTGAGGTTTGGGAAACTTTGCCCCTCCTGGTAGGATTGTATATCCCATACGTCACTAGCTCATGGACTCTTGCCAATTACATGAAAGAAAATCCCACTAGGGAATATAAGAAAATACTCGATAACACACTCAATTTGGCACTACAAAGCAGATTTATTGATGAACATGTATTTAAGTTTTTGATCACTGAATTCCCAAAATATCCCTTTATATATACTGTGCCCAAAGTACATAAAGATGCATTAAAACCCCCAGGACGTCCTATAGTTTCGGCAGTAGGTTCCCTATATCAAAGTGTGGCCCAGTACGTGGATTACCACCTTCAAGATACTGTTAAAAAAAAACAAACAAGCCTACCTATTAGATTCTATGGACCTAATCAAATTACTTAACCAACATACAGTCAATAAAGATGTCATTTTAGTTACGGTAGACGTAGCTAGCCTCTATACCATTAGATCACACACTCTAGGGTTGGAGGCAGTAAGGCAAAAATGAGTGACAGATTAGCAATACATGGGTCCTCCCATAAAAATTTATCAAACTTTTAAACATATGTTTAACTCATAACTATTTTAGATATGTGAATACTTACTATTTACAACTCATAGGCACAGCCATGGGTTCTCTAATGGCCCCTTCTTTTGCCAATCTTTTTATGGCCTGGTATGATGACAAATATGTTTTTTTCAGAGAACAACACTAACATTTTGTTATATTGTAGATACATAGACTATTTGCTTAATATTTGGGGTGGCACTGAGATAGAACTAATTGAGTGGCGTAATAAATTAAATGGATATTTAAAAAATGTACAGCTCACCATGGAATATGACCAATACGAGATTAAATATCTAGACCTATGCATCTATAAGACTTACACACATAACTTGTGTAAATTACAAACCAAATTAAACTCAAAATCCACAGACAGGAACACCCTTTTGAAATTTCAGAGGCATTTTAAAATCCCAATTGATGAGGGTCATAAGGAATAATACGGATGAGAATCACAAATTGGCCCAATATGATTACATGAAGAACAGGTTCTTACAGAGAGGTTACAAAAATCAGATTTTAAAAATAAAAAGTATTAAAAAAAACAAATTATAAGCAGAAGAATCAAATTGAAACAGCTGCCTGAAGAACTTTTCTACCAAAAACTGCTTCTGAAGAAGAGAAAACATCAAAATGGTAGAATTTAGTAAAAGTATGCAAAGAAGACCAAGTTGCTGCTTTGCAAATCTGATCAACAGAAGCTTCATTCTTAAAAGCCCAGGAAGTAGAAAACTGACCTAGTAGAATGAGCCGTAATCCTCTGAGGCGGGGATTTACCCAACTCCAAATAAGCATGATGAATCAAAAGCTTTAACCAAGACGCCAAAGAAATGGCAGAAACCTTCTGACATTTCCTAGGACCAGAAAAGATAACAAATAGACTAGAAATCTTTCTGAAATCTTTAGTAGCTTCAACATAATATTTCAAAGCTCTAACCATGTCCAAAGAATGTAAAGATCTTTCCAAAGAATTCTTAGGACACAACGAAGGGACAACAATTTCTTTACTAATGCTGTTGGAATTCACAACTTTTGGTAAAAATTTAAAAGAAGTCCGCAAAACCGCCTTATCTTAATAAAAAATCAGAAAAGGAGATTCACAAGAAAGAGCAGATAATTCAGAAACTCTTCTAGCAGAAGAGATGGCCAAAAGAAACAATACTTTCCAAGAAAGTAATTTAATGTCCAGAGAATGTATAGGCTCAAACGGAGGAGCCTGTAAAGCCCTCAAAACCAAAGACTCCAAGGAGGAGAAATTGGCTTAATGACAGGCTTGATACAAACTAAAGCCTGTACAAAACAATGAATGTCAGTAAGATTAGCAATTTTTCTGTGAAACAGAACAGAAAGAGCAGAGATTTGTCCTTTCAAGGAACTTGCAGACAAACCCTTATCCAAACCATCCTGAAGAAACTGTAAAATTCTAGGAATTCTAAAAGAATGCCAAGAAAATTTATGAGAAGAACACCATGAAATGTAAGTCTTCCAAACTCGGTAATAAATCTTTCTAGACACAGATTTGCGAGCCTGCAACATACTATTAATCACTGAGTCAGAGAAACCTCTATGACTAAGAACTAACCGTTCAATCTCCATACCTTCAAATTTAATGAATTGAGATCCTGATGGAAAAATGGACCTTGAGATAGAAGGTCTGGCCTTAACGGAAGTGGCCAAGGTTGGCAACTGGACATCCGAACAAGATCCGCATACCAAAAACTGTGTGGCCATGCTGGAGCCACCAGCAGTACAAATGAACGCTCCATTATGATTTTGGAAATCACTCTTGGAAGAAGAACTAGAGGCGGAAAGAGATAAGCAGGTTGATAATTCCAAGGAAGTGACAACGCATCCACTGCTTCCGCCTGAGGATCCCTGGACCTGGACAGATACCTGGGAAGTTTCCTGTTTAGGTGAGAAGCCATCAGATCTATTTCTGGAAGCCCCCACATCTGAACAATCTGAAGAAATACATCTGGGTGAAGAGACCATTCTCCCGGATGTAAAGTCTGGGGACCGAGATAATCCGCTTCCCAATTGTCTATACCTGGGATATGGACTGCAGAGATTAGACAAGAGCTGGATTCCGCCCATGCAAGTATCCGAGATACTTCTTTCATAGCTTGAGGACTGTGAGTCCCACCTTGATGATTGACATATGCCACGGTTGTGACATTGTCTGTCTGAAAACAAATAAACGGTTCTCTCTTCAGAAGAGGCCAAAACTGAAGAGCTTTGAGAATCGCACGGAGTTCCAAAATATTGATTGGTAATCTCACCTCTTGAGATTTCCAAACCCCCTGCGCTGTCAGAGATCCCCAGACAGCTCCCCAACCTGAAAGACTTGCATCTGTTGAAATCACAGTCCAGGTTGGACGAACAAAAGAGGCCGCCTGAACCAAACGGTGGTGATCTAACCACCAAGTCAGAGATAGTCTAATATTGGGATTTAAGGATATTAATTGTGATATCTTTGTATAATCCCTGCACCATTGGTTCAGCATACAAAGCTGAAGAGGTCTCATGTGAAAAACGAGCAAAGGGGATCGCGTCCGATGCTGCAGTCGTGAGACCTAAAACCTCCATGCACATAGCTACTGAAGGGAATGACTGAGACTGAAGGTTCTGACAGGCTGAAACCAATTTCAGACGTCTTTTGTCTGTTAGAGACAAAGTCATGGATACTGAATCTATTTGAAATCCTAAAAAGGTTACCCTTGTCTGAGGAATCGAGGAACTTTTTGGTAAATTGATCCTCCAACCATGTCTTTGAAGAAACAACACTAGTTGATTCGTTTGAGATTCTGCAGAATGTAAAGACTGAGCAAGTACCAAGATATCGTCCAAATAAGGAAACACCGGAATACACAGCTCTCTGATTACAGAGAGAAGGGCACCGAGAACCTTTGAAAAGATCCTTGGAGCTGTTGCTAGACCAAAAGGAAGAGCAACAAATTGGTAATGCTTGTCTAGAAAAGAGAATCTCAGGAACTGATAATGATCTGGATTAATCAGAATATGAAGATATGCATCCTGTAAGTCTTTTGTGAACATATAATGCCTTTGCTGAACAAAAGGCAGAATAGTCCTTATAGTCACCATTTTGAATGTAGGTATTCTTACATAACGATTCAAAATTTTTAGATCCAGAGCTGGTCTGAAAGAATTCTCTTTCTTTGGAACAATGAACAGATTTGAATAAAACCCCAGACCCCGTTCCAGATATGGAACTGGCACAATTACCCCGGATAACTCCAGGTCTGAAACACACTTCAGGAAAGCCTGAGCCTTTACTGAGTTCACTGGAATGCGTGAGAGAAAGAAACTTCTCACAGGCGGTCTTATCTTGAAACCTATTCTGTACCCTTGAGAAACAATGTTCTGAATCCAATGATTTTGGATTGAATTGATCCAAACATCTTTGAAAAATCGAAGTCTGCCCCCTACCAGCTGTGCTGGAATGAGGGCCACACCTTCATGCGGACTTGGGGGCTGGTTTTGATTTTCTAAAAGGCTTGGATTTATTCCAGACTGGAGAAGGATTCCAATTGGAAACCGTTCTTTTAGGGGAATGGTCAGGTTTCTGTTCCTTATTCTGACGAAAGGAACGAAAACGGTTAGCAGCCCTAAAATTTGCCCTTAGATTTTTTATCTTGAGGCAAAAAGGCTCCCTTCCCCCCCAGTGACAGTTGAAATTATAGAATCCAACTGAGAACCAAATAATTTATTACCTTGGAAAGAAAGAGATAGCAACGTTGACTTAGAAGTCATATCCGCATTCCAAGATTTAAGCCATAAAGCTCTTCTAGCTAAAATAGCTAAAGACATATACCTGACATCAATTCTAATGATATCAAAAATGGCATCACAAATTAAATTATTAGCATGTTGAATTAGCTTAACAATGCTATACACATTAGGTAGATAGTAGTAGATGGCGCTGGTCTATTGAATGATTTTCTCTATGAAGTGAAGAGAAAAAAGGCTTGATGCATATATTGAAGCCAATTAATATGGGTGCAGTATACTCACTCCATAAGATGAATCTTTACAGCTGAAAGGGAACGTAGCGTCAGATGGCAAGAGTCCACAGGTTCCTGGAGTCAAATACTGAATTTTCAGGTTTATCCAAAAGTGGACTATAAATGAATAGAAACCCAAATGACAAAGTAATTGGTTTTACTTACCTGTTTTACTTGTTTTAATGTATGCTCTTGATAAAGACGTGTAATACGTTGAAACACGTTGAGCAAATAAAACCTTTTATCCTTTGTTGAAAGATTGTCAAACTTTGTTTTGTTTTGCTGTGCTGAGCTGGAATCTCCTTATTTATGGAGTAAGTTACTACGTTTTTTCAATTATACACTGGATACTTTTGTCATTTGGGTCTCTATTCATTTATAGTCCACTTTTGGATAAACCTGAAAATTAGGTATTTGACTCCAGGAACCTGTGGACTCTTGCCATCTGACGCTACGTTCCCTTTCAGCTGTAAAGATTCATCTTATGGAGTGAGTATACTGCACCCATATTAATTGGCTTCAATAGATGCATCAAGCCTTTTTTCTCTTCACTTACTAGAGAAAATCATTCAATAGACCAGCGCCATCTACTACTATCTATCTATACACAGTCACAAGGGAGAGACTGCAAGAAGGCTGCGGTCTGACCTAAAGGAGAGTATCAGTTCTTAGTTCATTTGTACAGAATATGGTGTGTTTTTTCCATCTTGCACCTCTGTATATTGTTTTCCTTTTTCTATACACATTAGGATCTGGTACTTGTTGCGCTAAAGTTTCCAACCAAAAAGTTGAAGCTGCAGCAACATCAGCCAAAGAAATAGCAGGCTTAAAAAGATGACCTAAACATAAATAAGACTTCCTTAGATAAGATTCAAGCTTCCTATCTAAAGGACCTTTAAAAGAAGTACTATCTGCCGTAGGAGATAGCCCCATCAACTTTGGGGATCTTTTCCCAAAACTCCAATCTATCAGTCGGCAAAGGGTACAGTCTCTTAAACCTTGAAGGAGTAAATGAAGTACCCAGACTATTCCATTCCCTAGAAATTACCTCTGAAATAGCATCAGGAACTGGAAAAACCTCAGGAATAACTACATGAGGTTTAAAAACCGAATTTAAACGTTTACTGGTTTTAATATCAAGAGGACTAGTCTCCTCCATATCTAATGCAATCAACACCTCTTTTAATAAAGAACGAATATACTCCATTTTAAATAAATATGAAGTTTTGTCAGTGTCAATATCTGAGGCAGAATCTTCTGAACCAGATAGATCCTCATCAGAGATATATAAATCAGAATGCTGTCGGTCATTTAAAACTTCATCAAATTTATGAGAAGTTTTAAAAGACCTTTTACGTTTATTACAAGGTGGTATAACAGACAGGGCCTTCTGAATAGAATTAGAAACAAATTCTCTCACATTAACAGGAATATCCTGAACATTAGATGTTGAAGGAACAACAACAGGTAATGGACTACTACTAATGGAAATATTGTCTGCTTTAGAAAGTTTATCATGACAACTAACACAAACTACAGCCGGAGGAACAGTTACCACAAGTTTACAACAAATGCACTTAGCTTTGGTAGAACCGACATCAGGCAGCAGCATTCCAGAAGTAGATTCTGATACAGGGTCAGATTGGGACATCTTGCAACATGTAATAGAAAAAACAACATATAAAGCAAAATTATCAATTTCCTTATATGACAGTTTCAGGAATGGGAAAAAATGCAAACAGAATAAGCCTCTGGAAACCAGAAGCAAAAATACATGAAGACTTAAATAATGTCAAAAGTATGACGCCCACAACTGACAAAATATTTTTTGGCGCCAAAAACGTCTGCAACAAACACGAGCGTCATAGATGACGCAACTACGTGAAAATTCTCGGCACCAAGTAAGACGCCGGAAATGACGAAAATACGTCAAACTTAAATCTCGCACCAAAAATGACGCAATAAATTATAGCATTTTGCGCACCCGCGAGCCTAACAGCCCGCAATTTTAAAAAAAATTTCAGATAAGAAAACATTTTTTTATATGTGCATTTCCCAAAATGAAACTGACAGTCTGTAAAAAAGGAAATATACTGATAAACCGGAATCATGGCAAATATAAGTACAAAAATTATATTTAGAACTTTACATTTAAAGTGCCAAACCATAGATAAGAGTGTCTTAATAAAGGAAAACATACTTACCAAAAGACACTCATCTACATAAAGTAGATAGCAAAACCAGTACTGAAACGAGAATCAGCAGTATATCGTTGATCTGAAAAGGGAGGTAGGAGATGAATCTCTACGAACAATAACAGAGAACTTATGAAATAGATCCCCGTTAGGATGACCATTGTATTCAATAGGTAATACTCCCTTCACATCCCTCTGTCATTCACTGCACTCTGAGAGGAACCTCCTGGTAGGAATGTATATCCCATACGTCACTAGCTCATGGACTCTTGCCAATTACATGAAAGAAAGACTAAAACATGGAATGAAATAGCACATTTTGACCAACAAATGCTAATTACCAGAGGTAAAAAAGAAAAAACTGAAAAAAAGAGAGATCAATTATATTACTACCTACACACCTGCCAGCACCTTAGTAAAACAAACTTTAGCAAAAAACTGGTTTATTTTGTCCAAGGATCCTTCTTTACTTTTTGCAGGGGCTAGGCCACCACGCATGGTATACAAAAGAGGCAAAAGCCTTAAAACATTATTAGTTAAACATGATGTTCCTTATGAATCTCAGAATTAGTTACCAAAAGGCAAAGTAGGTTTTTTTGAATGCGGGAGCTGCGTTACCTTCAACACTCTAATTTCTGGTAACAAGTTTTCACATCCACATAGTTCTAAGAAATTTAACATCAGACATAGATTAACCTGCACATCTGACTACGTAGTACTGTATATGTAATAATTTGTCCATGTGGGAAATTGTATGTAGGGAAAACCTGTACCCCCTTTAAAGAACGTTTAGCCAATCACAAAAGCGCGATCAGAGTTGCATAAAGAGATGGCACTAGTGAACAACCAGTAGCTCGCCACTTTCTTGAAAATAAGCATACTGTATCTATGCTTAGGACTATGTTAATAGACAGAATACCACCTTTAAAGAAAGGAGGCAACAGGGACAAGAAGCTTTTAAAAATAGAGGCCGAATGGATCCATAGATTGGATATTATGTATCCAAGGGGCCTTAATTATGCACTTGGATTTTTCATTATTCTATTAAGAAGCTCTGGCTTGTAATTATGAGTACTGTTTTCTCGCTGTACTATAATATTGTGCATTATCACTTTAAAAAATTTAAGAGTGGGTTACAAAAATATGGGTCCTTAAAGACCGTGCTTAATATCAGATATGTATTGTACTCTCTATATCAAGTTAATACTTGCCCAGTATATAAGGGATTATAAGCATAAAAACTTCCCCTGTTCTTATGATTCACTAAAAGTGATCTAGTTCATAAAGGAACTCTTTTGCATTAATTTACTAAGAAGCTTTGACTTGTAACTAAGAACATTGTTTTCCCTCTTTACGATAATATTGAGTACTATCACTTTAAATATCTTATATGTGTGTTTTCAAATAAGGATCCCTAGGGACGGTGCTTAAAGAGACAGTCAACACCCGGCAGAACTTAATTCCATAATTTAGATCCACAGAATAAGATGTGCCTGCACCGCCTCCCAGGTTAAATACCTCTAACGTTATAGGAGTAAGCGTCCACAGCACATATTTTTCTGCTGTTGACATGGCCACCAAACTCCTCCCCCTCTTCCTTCGTCCCCTTCTCTAAAGAACGCAATGCTCGTTCATGTTCTTGCTAATGTGCATGCGCATTTTAATATCTGCCTGCTCGCAAGCAGAAATCTGAAGTGCTGCTGCGAATCGCCATGAAAGCGGGTAAAGAATCCCACCGAGGACTCTATTCTGATTGGCTGCTAAGTTTAAAAATAAGGGTAATACATTAGGCTGGGTGGACTTTGGCGGCCATGTCTACAGCAGAAAATGGTATGTGCTGTGGACGATTACTCCATATCGTTACAGGTATTTAACATGGGAGGCGGTGCAGGCGCATCTTATTCTGAGGATCTAAATTAAGTCTAACAGATATATAGTATATACTTCATATCATGTTGATATTTGTTTACCATGTAAGGTGTTATAAGTATTAAAACTTTCCTGGTCGATACAAATCACAAAAAAACTACCCAGTTTATAAAGAATTTGTTCCGTCTAAATGAACCAGTTAAAAGTAATAGTGGTTAAAATCTAGTATAACCATAACCTAATTCTTTATATTGACAGGATATAACCGATTAATGTTCTGTATAGATACACTATTTGCAGTTAATAACTTATTTTTTGTTCCTATATATTGGAGACTATAATAACTTGTCCCCAGGGTTGAATATTGTTTACAATCCTGGCCCCGATATATCATCTGTCAGGATGAGTGTCATTCACTTACAGTTTGTACACGCCCTCTACAAGTGATGCGTTCAGAGTCACAGTAGACTGCCCAACCGTGGGTATTTTAAACCAGCTGTAAGTTGATTGAGACATAAAGCATTTGGGAAATGGTGATTTGAACACGCTAAGCATACAAACAAAGTATGAGCTGGATACAAAATGTTAAATAGCGAAAATCTTTGTGTTATTTATATATGCCTAAAGGTTGAACTAAACTCTATTAAAATTATAGAGAAAAATTGTTAACCATGATACAGTTATTTTTGCAACTAATGCAGGCAGTTGAATCTCTTTAAAATGAGCATATGGCTTGTCTATATAATATGAAATGCTAGGAGGGCTATACAACTTTTCTACTATGAAATAACTTTATTCTTTTTTGTAACTATTGAAGCAGAATGTACATAAAAGTAATAACTAAATTATAATGATAGGGTTATGTAGTGAAATCTCTCAGTAAAAGTAACGATGTTACTATAGTACATTTTGTGGTTTACAAACATACAACCATGTACATTATAATTACGTATTATAACCATGCACAATATTCAAGTATATGCTATATATACACAATTAAGTATTGTTGGGAAATGTATTAAACATGTTTTAAACATTTTCATTCTTCTGAAATAAAATCATTTATATTAAACACAGGGTAAAGGTGTTGTAATAGGGGATAAAAATAGTGCTTTTTGTATTTTATATATATATATATATATATATATATATATATATATATATATATATATATATATATATATATATATATATATATATATATGTATTTAACAATTATTGTTTCATGTTTACTAATCTGTAAATATTAATATCATAGATTGTCTTGAAAAAGGCTCATATGTGGAGCCGAAACGTCGACTAGAATTATGTGATTGCTGCATCGATAATAAATTCTAAAAATTATCAAGACCTGTGAGTGACCTCTATTTCGTATGGATATATATGTATATTATATGTGTGTGTGTGTATATATATATATATATATATATATATATATATATATATATATATATATATATATATATATATATATATATATATACACACATACACACACACACAGTAATAAAATAAATACATATATATATATATATATATATATATATATACATACACATATATATATATATATATATATATATATATACATACATACATACATACACATATATATACACACACACACACACACTACTTTCACACGTAGGTGTGTGTGCACTTTTAATCTCTCCCTTGCAATGCAACACATATGCTTTTTGCAGAAATGAACTTGTTAGCTGGGGTAAGCATTACTCAGAATTCTAATTTAATAAGCCCAGTGTTATCCGCCTGAACTTTCAGAGCTGGGTTACACAACCGACAAACTGAGAACGATCTCATGTCATGAGATAACAGGCAGCCTCAGCCAATCCAAACAAACTGTAAGAAGGTTCAGGATATCCCTCCACAGTGGGAAGCCTTCAGCAGACCCCATGAGATCTCGAGGCCTTTAAAAGAAGCTCCAAGTAAATATTTGGTTACATATATTTACATAATATACGCGGTCAGAACTCAGGACGGCTACGCCTGAAAAAAAGTAGAAGAATCAAGCCTCCACTTTCACTGTAAGCAAATATTTAATACTAAACATGTGAATAACTGTGCAGTGCTGCTACCTGGGAAACATCAATACAATGAATGAATGAATGAATGTGTATTTAAAAAAAATAATAATAATAATAATTCGACAGTGAAGTTGCAATGTGACATATATTGTTGTCAACACTTAAAGCGCTATTGCAATAAGATGTAATCTTTTTCATCAGTTAGGAATAGCCATGTCAGTCCATTAATGCAGCTGAATACTTCACAGCACATGAATATCTTTCATATTAATAATACAAGATTTGAAAAACTAAATCTCCTCGCCAGTAAAAGAAGTATATACACACTTATAAACAGGTATGTTATTTGGTGGTGTTTTATGTACATTTAAGGGATAGTGTACTGTAAAATTTCCCTTTAATGGGCCAGATTACAAGTGGTGTTCTTAATAACTTTTTAGCTCACACACTAACTATGCTATAAGTAAAATTTTTTGTTTTGCATGCATATTACAAGTTGAAAGTAAAAAGTTAGCGTGAGAGCAAAAGACAGATGCACACTATCTTCAGGACTATGGACACCTAATCCGACACTGCGTTAGACCAACTGCACTAAACCCGAAGTGCTTTAGAAATACTTTAAATTCCTATGTTCATCACATAGCAGAAAATGTTCTTTTTATTTTGATTATAAACACACACACACATATATATATATATTTATATATATAAATTTGTTTTTGTAAAAACAATTTTATGCTTCGCAGATAAATTCATTTCTTTCATATGCTGTCGGCATTTATCATTGCACACAAACATTTCTGGTTTAATGCTTGTGCAATGCCACGCTCTGTCAATCATTCCGATCATATCTGGCGGACGAGTTAAGGAGCAGTGTTCTTAAGACCGTGTTTAAAATGTCTACCAGCGCTCAACCTACTTCCTTATAGCTCCTGGAAGGTAGGGTATCTAGCTAACCCTAAAGAGAACACAAATATAACAAATGATCCAAGAGCGCCAAACTAGAGGAAGAATCTAACGAATGAATGATTATTAGTCAAACATTTATTAACATATGAATGATTGTTATTCAAACATTTATTAACATATAATACCTAATAGCATGGATCCATGTTACAAATAAACTAAAAATACACAATAAAATATAGTTAAAACATGTACAAGATATACTGTAGAAGCATATATAAAAAAATTATATAGGCAAATATCAATCGTTATGATAAGTTGGTGGGTGAACAAATATGAGTCACGTGAAATGATCTCTATATTATAGAAAAAAGAAGTGATATAATCCCCTTGGTTAAACATGATGATAGAAAATCAGGTGAAAAATCCAGTGAAAAAAAGAAAATGAAAAACAAACACAAAAATTAATTTGAATTTGAATCTGTGAAACAGTGGGAAAGGTGTAAAATGTAATATAGGGATCCCCAAAAAAACATAATTTATGCTTACCTGATAAATTCCTTTCTCCTGTAGTGTAGTCAGTCCACGGGTCATCCATTACTTATGGGATATTAACTCCTCCCCAACAGGAAGTGCAAGAGGATCACCCAAGCAGAGCTGCTATATAGCTCCTCCCCTCTACGTCATACCCAGTCATTCGACCGAAACCAAACGAGAAAGGAGAAACTATAGGGTGCAGTGGTGACTGGAGTTTAATATAAATTTTAGACCTGCCATAAAAAACAGGGCGGGCCGTGGACTGACTACACTACAGGAGAAAGGAATTTATCAGGTAAGCATAAATTATGTTTTCTCCTGTTAAGTGTAGTCAGTCCACGGGTCATCCATTACTTATGGGATACCAATACCAAAGCTAAGTACACGGATGACGGGAGGGAAAGGCAGGATCTCTACACAGAAGGAACCACTGCCTGAAGAACCTTTCTCCCAAAAACAGCCTCAGAAGAAGCAAAAGTGTCAAATTTGTAAAATTTGGAAAAAGTATGAAGAGAAGACCAAGTTGCAGCCTTGCAAATCTGTTCAACAGAGGCCTCATTCTTAAAGGCCCACGTGGAAGCCACAGCTCTCGTAGAATGAGCTGTAATTCTTTCAGGAGGCTGCTGTCCAGCAGTCTCATAGGCTAAACGTATTATGCTACGAAGCCCAAAAGAGAGAGAGGTAGCAGATGCTTTTTGACCTCTCCTCTGTCCAGAATAAACTACAAACAGTGAAGAAGTTTGACGAAAATCTTTAGTTGCCTGTAAATAAAATTTCAGGGCACGGACTACGTCTAGATTGTGCAGAAGTCGTTCCTTCTTTGAAGAAGGGTTAGGACACAATGATGGAACAACAATCTCCTGATTGATATTCCTGTTAGTGATTACCTTAGGTAAGAACCCAGGTTTGGTACGCAGAACTACCTTGTCTGAATGAAAAATCAGATAAGGAGAATCACAATGTAAGGCCGATAACTCAGAGACTCTACGAGCCGAGGAAATAGCCATTAAAAACAGAACTTTCCAAGATAACAGCTTGATATCAATGGAATGAAGGGGTTCAAACGGAACACCCTGTAAAACGTTAAGAACTAAGTTTAAGCTCCACGGTGGAGCAACAGTCTTAAACACAGGCTTAATCCTGGCCAAAGCCTGACAAAAAGCCTGAACGTCTGGAACTTCTGACAGACGTTTGTGTAAAAGGATGGACAGAGCTGAGATCTGTCCCTTTAAAGAACTTGCAGATAAACCCTTTTCTAAACCTTCTTGTAGAAAAGACAATATCCTAGGAATCCTAACTTTACTCCATGAGTAACTCTTGGATTCGCACCAGTGTAAATATTTACGCCATATCTTATGGTAAATTTTCCTGGTAACAGGTTTCCTAGCCTGTATTAAAGTATCAATTACTGACTCCGAAAATCCACGCTTTGATAAAATCAAGCGTTCAATCTCCATGCAGTCAGCTTCAGAGAAATTAGATTTTGATGTTTGAAAGGACCCTGGATTAGAAGGTCCTGTCTCAGAGGCAGCGACCAAGGTGGACAGGATGACATGTCCACTAGATCTGCATACCAGGTCCTGCGTGGCCACGCAGGCGCTATTAGAATCACCGATGCTTTCTCCTGTTTGATCCTGGCAATCAATCGAGGAAGTATCGGGAAGGGTGGAAACACATAAGCCATCTTGAAGGTCCAAGGTGCTGTCAGAGCATCTATCAGGACCGCTCCCGGGTCCCTGGATCTGGACCCGTAACAAGGAAGCTTGGCGTTCTGGCGAGACGCCATGAGATCCATATCTGGTTTGCCCCAACGTCAAAGTATTTGGGCAAAGACCTCCGGATGAAGTTCCCACTCCCCCGGATGAAAAGTCTGGCGACTTAGGAAATCCGCCTCCCAGTTCTCCACGCCTGGGATGTGGATCGCTGACAGGTGTGGCAAGAGTGAGACTCTGCCCAGCGAATTATCTTTGAAACTTCCATCATCGCTAGGGAACTCCTTGTCCCTCCCTGATGGTTGATGTAAGCCACAGTCGTGATGTTGTCCGACTGAAACCTGATGAACCTCAGAGTTGCTAACTGAGGCCAAGTCAGAAGGGCATTGAGAACTGCTCTCAATTCCAGGATGTTTATTGGAAGGAGACTCTCCTCCTGAGTCCATGATCCCTGAGCCTTCAGGGAATTCCAGACAGCGCCCCAACCTAGTAGACTGGCGTCTGTTGTTACAATTGTCCAGTCCGGCCTGCTGAAGGGCATCCCCCTGGACAGATGTGGCCGAGAAAGCCACCATAGAAGAGAATCTCTGGTCTCTTGATCCAGATTCAGCATAGGGGACAAATCTGAGTAATCCCCATTCCACTGACTTAGCATGCACAATTACAGCGGTCTGAGATGTAGGCGTGCAAAAGGTACTATGTCCATTGCCGCTACCATTAAGCCGATTACCTCCATGCATTGAGCCACTGACGGGTGTTGAATGGAATGAAGGACACGGCAAGCATTTAGAAGTTTTGTTAACCTATCCTCTGTCAGGTAAATTTTCATTTCTACAGAATCTATAAGAGTCCCCAAGAAGGGAACTCTTGTGAGTGGCAATAGAGAACTCTTTTCTACGTTCACCTTACACCCATGCAACCTTAGAAATGCCAGAACTAACTCTGTATGAGACTTGGCAGTTTGGAAATTTGACGCTTGTATCAGAATGTCGTCTAGGTACGGAGCTACCGCTATTCCTCGCGGTCTTAGTACCGCCAGAAGAGAGCCCAGGACTTTTGTAAAGATTCTTGGAGCTGTAGCTAACCCGAAGGGAAGAGCTACAAACTGATAATGCCTGTCTAGGAAGGCAAACCTTAGGTACCGGTAATGATCCTTGTGAATCGGTATGTGAAGGTACGCATCCTTTAGATCCACTGTGGTCATGTACTGACCCTTTTGGATCATGGGTAAGATTGTCCGAATAGTTTCCATTTTGAATGATGGAACTCTTAGGAATTTGTTTAGGATCTTTAAATCCAAGATTGGTCTGAAGGTTCCTTCTTTCTTGGGAACCACAAACAGATTTGAGTAAAACCCTTGTCCGTGTTCCGACCGCGGAACCGGGTGGATCACTCCCATTAGCAAAAGATCTTGAACACAGCGTAGAAACGCCTCTTTCTTTGTCTGGTTTGTTGACAACCTTGAAAGATGAAATCTCCCTTTGGGAGGAGAAGCTTTGAAGTCCAGAAGATATCCCTGGGATATGATCTCTAACGCCCAGGGATCCTGGACATCTCTTGCCCAAGCCTGGGCGAAGAGAGAAAGTCTGCCCCCTACTAGATCCGTTTCCGGATCGGGGGCCCTCACTTCATGCTGTCTTAGGGGAGGCAGCAGGTTTTCTGGCCTGCTTGCCCTTGTTCCAGGTCTGGTTAGGTTTCCAGCCCTGTCTGTAACGAGCAACAGTTCCTTCCTGTTTTGGAGCGGAGGAAGTTGATGCTGCTCCTGCCTTGAAGTTACGAAAGGCACGAAAATTAGACTGTCTAGCCCTGGGTTTGGCTCTGTCTTGAGGCAGGGCATGCCCCTTACCTCCAGTAATGTCAGCGATAATTTCTTTCAAACCGGGCCCAAATAATGTCTGCCCTTTGAAAGGAATGTTAAGCAATTTAGATTTAGAAGTCACATCGGCTGACCAGGATTTTAGCCACAGCGCTCTGCGCGCCTGGATGGCGAATCCGGAATTCTTAGCCGTAAGCTTAGTTAAATGTACTACGGCATCAGAAATAAATGAATTAGCTAGCTTAAGGACTCTAAGCTTGTCTATAATTTCATCCAATGGAACTGAGCTAATAGTCTCTTCTAGAGACTCAAACCAAAATGCCGCCGCAGCCGTGACAGGCGCAATGCATGCGAGGGGTTGTAATATAAAACCTTGTTGAGTAAACATTTTCTTAAGGTAACCCTCTAACTTTTTGTCCATTGGGTCTGAAAAGGCACAGCTATCCTCCACCGGGATAGTGGTACGCTTAGCCAGAGTAGAAACTGCTCCTTCCACCTTAGGGACCGTCTGCCATAAGTCCCGTGTGGTGGTGTCTATTGGAAACATTTTTCTAAATATAGGAGGGGGGGAAAAGGGCACACCGGGCCTATCCCACTCCTTGGTAATAATATCTGTAAGCCTCTTAGGTATAGGAAAAACGTCAGTACACGCCGGTACCGCATAGTATCTATCCAGTCTACATAATTTCTCTGGGATTGCAAACGTGTTACAATCATTCAGAGCCGCTAATACCTCCCCTAATAATACACGGAGGTTCTCAAGCTTAAATTTAAAATTTGAAATGTCTGAGTCCAGTCTATTTGGATCAGATCCGTCACCCACAGAATGAAGTTCTCTGTCTTCATGTTCTGCCATTTGTGACGCAGTATCAGACATGGCTCTAACATTATCAGCGTACTCTGTTCTCACCCCAGAGTGGTCGCGTTTACCTCTAAGTTCTGGTAATTTAGATAAAACTTCAGTCATAACATTAGTCATGTCTTGTAAAGTGATTTGTAATGGCCGCCCTGATGTACTTGGCGTCGCAATATCACGCACCTCCTGAGCGGGAGATGCAGGTACTGACACGTGAGGAGAGTTAGTCGGCATAACTTTCCCCTCGTTGTCTGGTGAAATTTTCTTAAAAAGTACAGATTGGCTTTTATTTAAAGTAGCATCAATGCAATTAGTACACAAATTTCTATTGGGCTCCACATTGGCTTTTGAACATATTGCACAAAGAGATTCCTCTGTGTCAGACATGTTAAAACAAACTAGCAATTAGCCTAGCAAGCTTGGAAAATACTTTTCAAATAAATTTGCAAGCAATATAAAAAACGTTACTGTGCCTTTAAGAAGCACACAAAAACTGTCACGGTTGAAATAACAATGAACCGGATTAGTTATAGAAACCAAATTTTCACAGTAAATGCATTAAGTTAGCAAAGGATTGCACTCACTAGCAATGGATGATTACCCCTTAATATCAGAAAAACGGATAACAATTGAAAATATAAGCGTTTTTATCACAGTCAAAGCACAGTCTCACAGGTCTGCTGTGAGTGATTACCTCCCTCAAAACTAGTTTTGAAGACCCCTGAGCTCTGTAGAGACGTCCTGGATCATGCAGGGAGAAGAAGGCAGACTGTGACTGAATTTCTAATGCGCAGTAAAAGCGCCAAAATAGGCCCCTCCCACTCACAATACAACAGTGAGGGAAGCTCAGTAAACTGTTTTAATTCAAAACAAACGACAGCCATGTGGAAAATAACGCCCAAAACAATTTTTCACCAAGTACCTCAGATAAATAAACGATTAACATGCCAGCAAACGTTTAAAATATAATTTATGAAATGTTATTAAAAAGCCTGCTGCTAGTCGCTCACACTGCAGATTAGGCTAAAAGTTATATGTATACAGTATTTTCCCAGTGAAGTGCCATTCCCCAGAAATACTTAAGTGTAAAACATACATAAATATCAGCCTGATACCAGTTGCTACTACTGCATTTAAGGCTGTACTTACATTACATCGGTATTAGCAGTATTTTCTCAGTCAATTCCATTCCTTAGAAAATAATATACTGCAACATACCTCTTTGCAGGTGAACCTGCCCGCTGTCCCCTGTTCTGAAGTTACCTCGCTCCTCAGAATGTCCGAGAACAGCAAATGGATCTTAGTTACGTCCGCTAAGATCATACACAAACTCAGGTAGATTCTTCTTCTAATGCTGCCTGAGAAAAAAAAACACACTCCGGTGCCGTTTAAAATAAACTTTTGATTGAAGAAATAAAAACTAAGTTTAACAACCACAGTCCTCTAACACATCCTATCTATTAGTTGGGTGCAAGAGAATGACTGGGTATGACATAGAGGGGAGGAGCTATATAGCAGCTCTGCTTGTGTGATCCTCTTGCACTTCCTGTTGGGGAGGAGTTAATATCCCATAAGTAATGGATGACCCGTGGACTGACTACACTTAACAGGAGAAATGAAGAGTCTTGAGAAAGGCCGAAATGCATTGACAAAATTGGTGAGCATTATTTCATTATTACTTATGGTTTTAAATGTTATTGCACTATGTCACTTTTCTAAATTACAGGAATGATTAAAGAAAATACAGAAAGAAAAACACAATTATCCAGCTAAAGGAAAACATAATTTATGCTTACCTGATAAATTCCTTTCTCCTGTAGTGTAGTCAGTCCACGGGTCATCCATTACTTATGGGATATTAACTCCTCCCCAACAGGAAGTGCAAGAGGATCACCCAAGCAGTGCTGCTATATAGCTCCTCCCCTCTACGTCATACCCAGTCATTCGACCGAAACCAAACGAGAAAGGAGAAACTATAGGGTGCAGTGGTGACTGGAATTTAATTTAAATTTAAGACCTGCCATAAAAAACAGGGCGGGCCGTGGACTGACTACACTACAGGAGAAAGGAATTTATCAGGTAAGCATAAATTATGTTTTCTCCTGTTAAGTGTAGTCAGTCCACGGGTCATCCATTACTTATGGGATACCAATACCAAAGCTAGAAGTACACGGATGACGGGAGGGAAAGGCAGGATCTTTACACAGAAGGAACCACTGCCTGAAGAACCTTTCTCCCAAAAACAGCCTCAGAAGAAGCAAAAGTGTCAAATTTGGAAAATTTGGAAAAAGTATGCAGAGAAGACCAAGTTGCAGCCTTGCAAATCTGTTCAACAGAGGCCTCATTCTTAAAGGCCCACGTGGAAGCCACAGCTCTCGTAGAATGAGCTGTAATTCTTTCAGGAGGCTGCTGTCCAGCAGTCTCATAGGCTAAACGTATTATGCTACGAAGCCAAAAAGAGAGAGAGGTAGCAGATGCTTTTTGACCTCTCCTCTGACCAGAATAAACTACAAACAGGGAAGATGTTTGGCGAAAATCTTTAGTTGCCTGTAAATAAAATTTCAAGGCACGGACTACGTCTAGGTTGTGTAGAAGTCGTTCCTTCTTTGAAGAAGGGTTAGGGCACAATGATGGAACAACAATCTCTTGATTGATATTCTTGTTAGTGACTACCTTAGGTAAGAACCCAGGTTTAGTACGCAGAACTACCTTGTCTGAATGAAAAATCAGATAAGGAGAATCACAATGTAAAGCAGATAACTCAGAGACTCTACGAGCCGAGGAAATAGCCATTAGAAACAGAACTTTCCAAGATAACAGCTTGATATCAATGGAATGAAGGGGTTCAAACGGAACACCCTGTAAAACGTTAAGAACTAAGTTTAAGCTCCACGGTGGAGCAACAGTCTTAAACACAGGCTTAATCCTGGCCAAAGCCTGACAAAAAGCCTGAACGTCTGGAACTTCTGACAGACGTTTGTGTAAAAGGATGGACAGAGCTGAGATCTGTCCCTTTAAAGAACTTGCAGATAAACCCTTTTCTAAACCTTCTTGTAGAAAAGACAATATCCTAGGAATCCTAACCTTACTCAATGAGTAACTCTTGGATTCGCACCAGTGTAAATATTTACGCCATATTTTATGGTAAATTTTCCTGGTAACAGGTTTCCTAGCCTGTATTAAGGTGTCAATTACTGACTCCGAAAATCCACGCTTTGATAAAATCAAGCGTTCAATCTCCATGCAGTCAGCTTCAGAGAAATTAGATTTTGATGTTTGAAAGGACCCTGAATTAGAAGGTCCTGTCTCAGAGGCAGAGACCAAGGTGGACAGGATGACCTGTCCACTAGATCTGCATACCAGGTCCTGCGTGGCCACGCAGGCGCTATTAGAATCACCGATGCTTTCTCCTGTTTGATCCTGGCAATCAAACGAGGAAGCATCGGGAAGGGTGGAAACACATAAGCCATCTTGAAGGTCCAAGGTGCTGTCAAAGCATCTATCAGGACCGCTCCCGGGTCTCTGGACCTGGACCCGTAACAAGGAAGCTTGGCGTTCTGGCGAGACGCCATGAGATCCATATCTGGTTTGCCCCAACGTCGAAGTATTTGGGCAAAGACCTCCGGATGAAGTTCCACTCCCCCGGATGAAAAGTCTGGCGACTTAGGAAATCCGCCTCCCAGTTCTCCACGCCTGGGATGTGGATCGCTGACAGGTGGCAAGAGTGAGACTCTGCCCAGCGAATTATCTTTGATGGTTGATGTAAGCCACAGTCGTGATGTTGTCCGACTGAAACCTGATGAACCTCAGAGTTGCTAACTGAGGCCAAGCCAGAAGGGCATTAAGAACTGCTCTCAATTCCAGAATGTTTATTGGAAGGAGACTCTCCTCCTGAGTCCATGATCCCT
Organism: Bombina bombina; assembly: GCF_027579735.1. NCBI lineage: Eukaryota > Metazoa > Chordata > Amphibia > Anura > Bombinatoridae > Bombina > Bombina bombina. The sequence goes on from NC_069502.1 coordinate 446,716,375, forward strand.
GAGCCTTCAGGGAATTCCAGACAGCGCCCCATCCTAGCAGGCTGGCGTCTGTTGTTACAATCGTCCAGTCTGGCCTGCTGAAGGGCATCCCCCTGGACAGATGTGGCCGAGAAAGCCACCATAGAAGAGAATCTCTGGTCTCTTGATCCAGATTCAGCATAGGGGACAAATCTGAGTAATCCCCATTCCACTGACTTAGCATGCACAATTGCAGCGGTCTGAGATGCAGGCGTGCAAAAGGTACTATGTCCATTGCCGCTACCATTAAGCCGATTACCTCCATGCATTGAGCCACTGACGGGTGTTGAATGGAATGAAGGACACGGCAAGCATTTAGAAGTTTTTGTTAACCTGTCCTCTGTCAGGTAAATTTTCATTTCTACAGAATCTATAAGAGTCCCCAAGAAGGGAACTCTTGTGAGTGGCAATAGAGAACTCTTTTCTACGTTCACCTTCCACCCATGCGACCTTAGAAATGCCAGAACTAACTCTGTATGAAACTTGGCTGTTTGGAAATTTGACGCTTGTATCAGAATGTCGTCTAGGTACGGAGCTACCGCTATTCCTCGCGGTCTTAGTACCGCAGAAGAGAGCCCAGGACCTTTGTAAAGATTCTTGGAGCCGTAGCTAACCCGAAGGGAAGAGCTACAAACTGATAATGCCTGTCTAGGAAGGCAAACCTTAGGTACTGGTAATGATCCCTGTGAATCGGTATGTGAAGGTACGCATCCTTTAGATCCACTGTGGTCATGTACTGACCCTTTTGGATCATGGGTAAGATTGTCCGAATAGTTTCCATTTTGAACGATGGAACTCTTAGGAATTTGTTTAGGATCTTTAAATCCAAGATTGGTCTGAAGGTTCCCTCTTTCTTGGGAACCACAAACAGATTTGAGTAAAAGCCTTGTCCGTGTTCCGACCGCGGAACCGGGTGGATCACTCCCATTAACAAAAGATCTTGAACACAGCGTAGAAACGCCTCTTTCTTTGTCTGGTTTGTTGTCAACCTTGAAAGATGAAATCTCCCTTTGGGAGGAGAAGCTTTGAAGTCCAGAAGATATCCCTGGGATATGATCTCTAACGCCCAGGGATCCTGGACATCTCTTGCCCAAGCCTGGGCGAAGAGAGAAAGTCTGCCCCCTACTAGATCCGTTGCCGGATCGGGGGCCCTCACTTCATGCTGTCTTAGGGGAGGCAGCAGGTTTTCTGGCCTGCTTACCCTTGTTCCAGGTCTGGTTAGGTTTCCAGCCCTGTCTGTAACGAGCAACAGTTCCTTCCTGTTTTGTAGCGGAGGAAGTTGATGCTGCTCCTGCCTTGAAGTTACGAAAGGCACGAAAATTAGACTGTCTAGCCCTTGGTTTGGCTCTGTCTTGAGGCAGGGCATGTCCCTTACCTCCAGTAATGTCAGCGATAATTTCTTTCAAACCGGGCCCAAATAATGTCTGCCCTTTGAAAGGTATGTTAAGCAATTTAGATTTAGAAGTCACATCGGCTGACCAGGATTTTAGCCACAGCGCTCTGCGCGCCTGGATGGCGAATCCGGAATTCTTAGCCGTAAGCTTAGTTAAATGTACTACGGCATCAGAAATAAATGAATTAGCTAGCTTAAGGACTCTAAGCTTGTCTATGATTTCATCCAATGGAACTGAGCTAATGGTCTCCTCTAGAGACTCAAACCAAAATGCCGCCGTAGCCGTGACAGGCGCAATGCATGCGAGAGGTTGTAATATAAAACCTTGTTGAGTAAACATTTTCTTAAGGTAACCCTCTAATTTTTTGTCCATTGGGTCTGAAAAGGCACAGCTATCCTCCACCGGGATAGTGGTACGCTTAGCCAGAGTAGAAACTGCTCCTTCCACCTTAGGGACCGTCTGCCATAAGTCCCGTGTGGTGGCGTCTATTGGAAACATTTTTCTAAATATAGGAGGGGGGGAAAAGGGCACACCTGGCCTATCCCACTCCTTAGTAATAATTTCTGTAAGTCTCTTAGGTATAGGAAAGACGTCAGTACACGCCGGTACCGCATAGTATCTATCCAGCCTACATAATTTCTCTGGGATTGCAACCGTGTTACAATCATTGAGAGCCGCTAATACCTCCCCTAATAATACGCGGAGGTTTTCAAGCTTAAATTTAAAATTTGAAATGTCTGAGTCCAGTCTATTTGGATCAGATCCGTCACCCACAGAATGAAGCTCTCCGTCTTCATGTTCTGCCACTTGTGACGCAGTATCAGACATGGCTCTAACATTATCAGCGTACTCTGTTCTCACCCCAGAGTGGTCGCGTTTACCTCTAAGTTCTGGTAATTTAGATAAAACTTCAGTCATAACATTAGCCATGTCTTGTAAAGTGATTTGTAATGGCCGCCCTGATGTACTTGGCGTCGCAATATCACGCACCTCCTGAGCGGGAGATGCAGGTACTGACACGTGAGGAGAGTTAGTCGGCATAACTTTCCCCTCGTTGTCTGGTGAAATTGTCTTAAAATGTACAGATTGACTTTTATTTAAAGTAGCATCAATGCAATTAGTACACAAATTTCTATTGGGCTCCACATTGGCTTTTGAACATATTGCACAAAGAGATTCCTCTATGTCAGACATGTTAAAACAAACTAGCAATTAGACTAGCAAGCTTGGAAAATACTTTTCAAATAAATTTGCAAGCAATATAAAAAACGTTACTGTGCCTTTAAGAAGCACACAAAAACTGTCACAGTTGAATAACAATGAACCGGATTAGTTATAGAAACCAAATTTTCACAGTAAATGCATAAATTTAGCAAAGGATTGCACTCATTAGCAATGGATGATTAATCCTTAATATCAGAAAAACGGATAACAATTGAAAATATAAGCGTTTTTATCACAGTCAAAGCACAGTCTCACAGGTCTGCTGTGAGTGATTACCTCCCTCAAAACTAGTTTTGAAGACCCCTGAGCTCTGTAGAGACGTCCTGGATCATGCAGGGAGAAGAAGGCAGACTGTGACTGAATTTGTAATGCGTAGTAAAAGCGCCAAAATAGGCCCCTCCCACTCACAACATCACAGTGAGGGAAGCTCAGTAAACTATTTTAATTCAAAACAAACGACAGCCATGTGGAAAATAACGCCCAAAACAATTTTTCACCAAGTACCTCAGATAATTAAACGATTTAACATGCCAGCAAACGTTTAAAATCTAATTTATGAAATGTCATTAAAAAGCCTGCTGCTAGTCGCTCACACTGCAAGTTAGGCTAAAAGTTATATGCATACAGTATTTACCCAGTGAAGTGCCATTCCCCAGAAATACTTAAGTGTAAACATACATACATATCAGCCTGATACCAGTTGCTACTACTGCATTTAAGGCTGTACTTACATTATATCGGTATTAGCAGTATTTTCTCAGTCAATTCCATTCCTTAGAAAATAATATACTGCAACATACCTCTTTGCAGGTGAACCTGCCCGCTGTCCCCTGTTCTGAAGTTACCTCACTCCTCAGAATGGCCGAGAACAGCAAATGGATCTTAGTTACGTCCGCTAAGATCATACACAAAACTCAGGTAGATTCTTCTTCAAATGCTGCCTGAGAAAAAACAACACACTCCGGTGCCGTTTAAAATAACAAACTTTTGATTGAAGAAATAAAAACTAAGTTTAATAACCACAGTCCTCTCACACATCCTATCTATTAGTTGGGTGCAAGAGAATGACTGGGTATGACGTAGAGGGGAGGAGCTATATAGCAGCTCTGCTTGGGTGATCCTCTTGCACTTCCTGTTGGAGAGGAGTTAATATCCCATAAGTAATGGATGACCCGTGGACTGACTACACTTAACAGGAGAAAGATCATCTTCACTCACACGGATACACTCACAAGGAGGATCATTCATTAACATTCATTAACTGACACCTATTTGGATTATATACATTCTCGAAACCCATTTTTACTATTCACAGATTCAAATTCAAATTAATTTTTGTGTTTGTTTTTCATTTTCTTTTTTTCACTGGATTTTTCACCTGATTTTTTATCATCATGTTTAACCAAGGGGATTATATCACTTATTGAACTTCTTTTTTCTATAATATAGAGATCATTTCACGAGACTCATATTTGTTCACCCACCAACTTATCATAACGATTGATATTTGCCTATAGAATTTTTTTATATATGCTTCTACAGTATATCTTGTACATGTTTTAACTATATTTTATTGTGTATTTTTAGTTTATTTGTAACATGGATCCATGCTATTAGGTATTATATGTTAATAAATGTTTGAACAACAATCATTCATATGTTAATAAATGTTTGACTAATAATCATTCATTCGTTAGATTCTTCCTTTGCCTCTAGTTTGGCGCTCTTGGATAATTTGTTATATTAGTGTTCTTAAGACCGCTGCTTCTTAACTCCCATTTCCGGTGGGCCGGAAGGCTCGCTCGGAATAAGCAGCATCCGCTGCTTAAGAAATCGGCCCTTATAACTGAACAAATAGTTAAAAGGATTTCTAATTCTATCTTTATGCCATCAAGCCAAGAGAAATAGAATCCAGATATAAAGAAGGACCCTAAACTAGAAGGTCTGGATGCAAAAGAAGCAGCCAATGAGAGAAATTGGATAACAGAACCAGATTTGCATACCAAATACTGCTGGAGCAAAACAGAACCATCAAAGCTCTTCCTGCTAAATCTTGGCAATCACCCAGGAAATAAAAGCCCATAGGTGGAAAAAAATATTGGCTAACCAGAATGACCACTGAACTATCAGAGCATACACAAACACAGTTCAAATATCCCTGGATCTTAAACAGTACCTGGTAAAATTGAGATTCAACCGGGAAAGCTATCAGAACTATCTCTGGGAGACTCCCAAGATCTATTATATGACAGAACATACCCAGATGAAGAGGCCACTCTAGCAAATGAAGAAAATGAAAACTGAAAATAAACTGCTTTTCATTTATACAGTCCTGGAACACGAACAGCAAAAATCAGAAATAAGCTTCTGCCCAGGAAAGAAATAGAGATACTATCCTTATTACTAGGTTACTGTAGAAAAAACTTCCCTTTCAATAAAGCCCAATTCTGAAGGGCCCTGAATTTTGCAGAGATTTAAAACATCAATAGGCAATCTCACCTTATGTCTTCTGAGACCTACAGATGCCCCCTATCCTAAATAAAAAAGAATCACATGTAGAGATTATAGACTAAAGAAGCCCCGTGCATAAAGAGCTAATCTACCAAGAAAGAAACAGACTTGTTCTGTAATGTAAATAAGACTTCAGACAACTAAGAAAGGTCTCTATCGTTGGAAAAAGATATAAAGCTGAAGTGGACTCATATGGAAGCGAGCAAACGGAATAACAACCAAGGCCAAAAAAATGAGACCTGACACCTTCAAGCAAAGAACAACTGAAGGGGGAAAAAAAAAACCTGAGACTGAGGGTTCCAACAGACAAACGCCAGCTTCAACCTTTGCATTGCTAAAGAAAGTATTGTAGAAACTGAATCTATAAAATCCCAGAAAAGCATTCTTTATCTGAGGAACTATTTGAAAGTTTGGGGGGAAAAAATGACTTTCCAACCCTGTGGATGAAGAAACAACAACAATCTGTGGGAGAAAAATACGGCAGAATGAAAATATGGAACTTGGACCAAAATATCATCCAGACCAAGAAACACTGCAATACCTGAAAACTAGTAACAGATAAGAGGGAATCCAGTAACTTATAGAATATTCTGAGAGCTGTAGCCAGACCAAACGGAAGAGCAACAAACTGAAAAAGCTTGTCCAAGAAAGCAAATCTCAGAAACCGATGATGTTCCTTCCTACTTATGAAACAGCTTAGAGACCACATCTACCAGAGCCTACAGAGGAACATAGAGCAGAAAAATAAACCTCCCTAACAGCTACCCCCCAGGCCCCTAACCTATTGAAACCTATTCGATATCCTTGAAACTATATTTAGAATTCAAGGAACCTACCAAATCTATCAACTATTGGGCACTGACCCTGCCAGCATTCCCCAGACCAAATAAATTGATCTCGTAACATTTAGCAAATACCATTGTATTATTTCCAGACGGAACCAGAAGAACTCTGATACTAGGTGGAAAAAAGATTTCTGATAAAAAGGTAAAAACACCAATTTGATCTTGAAATATACCCTTGGACTAGTCCTGAGAAAGAAAAGCTCCTTAACCACAGAAAGTAGAAATTATGGAAATTAAACCAGAAACAAATCAACCCTCTCTCTGTAAATAAAAAAAAAATAAAAAAGTCTGGAATTAGAAATCCATGTAAGCAGACAATATTCTTATTATAAAGCGCTTCTAGAAAGGTAAAATACATACTCTAGCATTAATAAGAGACAACTAAAAGAAAGCTTTTGTACATCTAAACAACATAAGAGTTTTAAAAATCTCACTGGCAGAATCAAAAGAAGGCTGCCCAGAAAGACAAAGATCAAACAACAGCCACATGAGCAATAAATATCACTGGATTGAAAATAAAACTTGCTTACAAATAAGCCCTCCTAAGGAAGGAAATAAACTTCCTAACTAAAAGGGACTTTAAAGGAAGAACTATCTTCCAAAGGAATGCTAGAACACATACCAGAGTAAAAAATGGCCCCAATCATTTTTTTTATTATTTGCACTATTTAGTGTTGTAATGTGTACAGATAGGGGTAATTGTTATGTGCACACACCTTTAGTCACATGACTAGTGGCTACCCAATTGAATGATAGCTCCAGGTATATATTTTTAAGTGTTTTTAACTGATACAGTGTCTATGATTAAGGCCATTGGCCCGAAACATGCCAGACAGATTTTTCTACCAGAAGCTGTTTGTAGCCTTTTAAGATGTATCGAATAAAGTTTTGAAGCTTTTATGAAGTTAGTGCTGGCTATTTTCTTAAATTTAAATATATATATATATATACACCTGATAAATTCACCTTCCTGGCAACTCAGTCTTACATAAGCCAAACAAAAGAGGTAGGAAGTAGGAAAATAAATAAGAGCAAAATAATAGGAGAAAGGGAAAAAAAAGGTGTGCAAAAATAAACCAACACCAAAAAAATAGGGTGGGGTCTCGTGGGCACAATGATCCATTACTCCTGGAGTCCAAAAGTAATGAGAAATAAGGGCAAACTTCGCACTCCACTTGTAATCTAACTAAAAAATAAGCTATTTTAAATAAAAAAATAAAAGGTAAACTAGCTATTTTTTAAACAATTTAATACACCACAGCTGATAAAATAGATAATTGGGAACGCACTAAAAGGTAAAAAATATGTTACAGTACACTGTCCCTTTCATTTGTCATCATTTGGAGCAAACATTAAATTCTTTATTAATATCTACATTTAAATGATTCCAGAAATGCATGTACTGCATTAAAGCATAATCTTAATATATTTTGTCTTTCAAGAAAAAAAAAGAACATATAGGGCTAACAAAAAAGGGAAAATACTCATAAAGGTTGTGTGATAGAGTATTAGTTAGCTGCACTTCCTAGCATGGAGTCTAGGAGCAAAAAAATAAGCTCTTTTAAGATTGACAGTTCCTGAAAAACAATTTATGCTTACATGATAAATTAATTTCTTTCATGGTCGTGAGAGTCCACAATCCTTTACTCTTGGAAATTACTCTTTTCTACCACTAGGAGGCGGCAAAAGATTCCCAAACACCAAGAGCTATATAAAACCCCTCCCACCTCACACATACCTCAGTCTTACAGCCAAGCAAGTGAGGTCAGAAAAAGGAATGTCATAAAAGAAGCAGGGACAAAATGTGCTGAAGAAAAAAAACTGAGTCGTGTGAATTTATCAGCAGGTAAGCATAAATTATGTTTTCTTTCATATAGGTGGTAATATTCCACTATCCATTACTCTTGGGAACTAATACCCAAGCTGTGGTGTCCACGTGTAATAACATAAAGGAAGGGATATTTTTTACAGTAAAATTAAATCCACAATCCCATTTTTTTTTTTTTTTTGTTGAATGCACTTAAAAAAAAAAAAAAGTAAAAAAAAGGAAAAAAAAAATCATAAAAAAAAAAAAAAATCAAAAAGACAACTGCCTGAAGAAACTTTCTACCAAAGGCTGATTCAGAAGCAGCAAAAACATCAAAATGACAGAATTTAGTAAAAGTATTTAAAGACCAAGTAGCTGCCTTACTAATTTGATCAACTGAAGCCTCATTCCCGAAAGCCCAAGAAGTGGCAACTGACCTAGTAGAATGAGCAGTAATCCATTGAATAAAGGCTGACCTGCCTCCAAATAAGCTTTGTGAATCAAAAGTTTTAACCAAGAAACAAACTGCAAGTTTGTCTAAAATCCTTAGTAGCATTAATTTAATATTTCAATGACCTAACAACATTCAAATACTGCAAAGATCTCTCAGAAGCATTCTTAGAATTAGGACACAAAGAAGAAACAGTAATCTCTTTGCTGAAGTTATCTGAAGAAACAACCCAAGGCAAAAAAGTAAAATGATGTCCGTAAAACAGCCTTATATTGATGAAAAACATAATTTATGTAAGAACTTACCTGATAAATTCATTTCTTTCATATTGGCAAGAGTCCATGAGCTAGTGACGTATGGGATATACAATCCTACCAGGAGGGGCAAAGTTTCCCAAACCTCAAAATGCCTATAAATACACCCCTCACCACACCCACAATTCAGTTTAACAAATAGCCAAGCAGTGGGGTGATAAAGAAAGGAGTAGAAAACATCAACAAAAGAAATTTGGAAATAATTGTGCTTTATACAAAAATCATAACCACCATAAAAAGGGTGGGCCTCATGGACTCTTGCCAATATGAAATAAATGAATTTATCAGGTAAGTTCTTACATAAATTATGTTTTCTTTCATTTAATTGGCAAGAGTCAATGAGCTAGTGACATATGGGATAGCAATTTCCAAGATGTGGATCTCCACTCAAGAGTCACTAGAGAGGGAGGGAATAAAATAAAAACAGCCATTTAACGCTGAAAAAATTAATCTACAACCCAAAAAAATAAGTTTATTTTCATAATTGAAAGAGAAAAACTTAAATCAAAAGCAGAAGATCAAACTGAAACAGCTGCCTGAAGAACTTTTCTACCAAAAACTGCATCCGAAGAAGCAAATACATCAAAACGGTAGAATTTAGTAAATGTATGCAAAGAGGACCAAGTTGCCACTTTGCAAATCTGATCAACTGAAGCTTCATTCTTAAAAGCCCACGAAGTGGAGACTGATCTAGTAGAATAAGCCGTAATTCTCTGAGGCGGAGCCTGACCCGAATACAAATAAGCTTGATGAATCAAAAGTTTCAACCAAGAAGCCAAGGAAATAGCAAAAGCCTTCTGACCTTTCCTAGAACCAGAAAATAAAACAAATAGACTGGAAGTCTTCCTGAAATCTTTAGTAGCTTCCAAATAATATTTCAAAGCTCTTACCACATCCAAAGAATGTAAGGATCTTTCCAAAGAATTCTTAGGATTAGGGCACAAGGAAGGGACAACAATTTCTCTATTAATGTTGCTAGAATTCACAACCTTAGGTAAAAATTGAAAAGAAGTCCACAAAACTGCCTTATCCTAATGAAAAATCAGAAAAGGAGACTCACAAGAAAGAGCAGATAGCTCAGAAACTCTTCTAGCAGAAGAGATGGCCAAAAGGAACAACACTTTCCAAGAAAGTAGTTTAATGTCCAAAGAATGCATAGGTTCAAATGGAGGAGCCTGTAAAGCCTTCAGAACCAAATTAAGACTCCAAGGAGGAGAAATTTATTTAATGACAGGTTTAATACGAACTAAAGCCTGTACAAAACAGTGTATATCAGGAAGTATAGCAATCTTTCTGTGAAATAAAACAAAGAGCGGAGATTTGTCCTTTCAAGGAACTTGCAGACAAACCCTTATCCAAACCATCCTGAAGAAACTGTAAAATTCTAGGAATTCTAAAAGAATGCCAGGAGAATTTATGAGAAGAACACCATGAAATGTAAGTCTTCCAAACCCTATAATAAATCTTTCTAGAGACAGATTTACGAGCTTGTAACATAGTATTAATCACTGAGTCAGAGAAACCTCTATGACTTAGTACTAAGTGTTCAATTTCCATACCTTCAAATTTAATGATTTGAGAACCTGATGGAAAAACGGACCTTGAGATAGTAGGTCTGGCCATAACGGAAGTGGCCAAGGCAGGCAACTGGACATCCGAACCAGATCTGCATACCAAAACCTGTGTGGCCATGCTGGAGCTACCAGCAACACAAATGATTGTTCCATGATGATTTTGTAGATCACTCTAGGAAGGAGAACTAGAGGCGGGAAAATGTAACACCAAGGAAGTGTCAGCGCATCCACTGCTTCCGCCTGAACATCCCTGGACCTGGACAGGTATCTGGGAACTTTGTTTAGATGAGACGCCATGAGATCTATCTCTGGAAGACCCCTCATCTGAACAATCTGAGAAAACACATCTGGATGGATGGACCACTCCTCTGGATGTAAAGTCTGGCGGCTGAGATAATCCGCCTTCCAATTGTCTACACATGGGATATGCACCGCAAAGATTAGACAGGAGCTGGATTCCGCCCAAGCAAGTATCCAAGATACTTCTTTCATAGCTTGGGGACTGTGAGTCCCACCCTGATGATTGACATATGCCACTGTTGTGATATTGTCTGTCTGAAAACAAATGAACGGTTCTCTCTTTAACAGAGGCCAAAACTGAAGAGCTCTGAGAATTGCACGAGTTCTAAAATATTTATTTGTAATCTCGCCTCTTGAGATTTCCAAACCCCTTGTGCTGTCAGAGATTACCAAACAGCTTCCCAACCTGAAAGACTCGCATCTGTTGTGATCACAGTCCAGGTTGGCCGAAAAGAAGCCCCTCAAACTAAACGATGGTGATCTATCTACCACGTCAGAGAGTGTTGTACATTGGGATTTAAGGATATAAAGTGCGATATCTTTGTATAATCCCTGCACCATTGGTTCAGCATACAAAGCTGTAGAGGTCTGATGTGAAAACGAGCAAAGGGGATCGCGTCCGATGCTGCAGTCATGAGACCTAAAACTTCCATGTACATAGCTGCAACCAATTTAAAACGTCTCTTGTCTGTTAGAGACAGAGTCATGGACACTGAATCTATCTGGAAACCTAAAAAGGTGACCCTTGTCTGAGGAATCAAGGAACTTTTTGGTAAATTGATCCTCCAACCATGTTTCCGAAGAAACAACACTAGTTGATTTGTGTGAGATTCTGCAGTACGTAAAGACTGAGCTAGTACCAAGATATCGTCCAAATAAGGAAACACAGCAATACCCTGTTCTCTGATTACAGAGAGTAGGGCACCCAGAACCTTTGAAAAGATTCTTGGAGCTGTTGCTAGGCCAAATGGAAGAGCAACAAATTGGTAATGCTGGTTTAGAAAAGAGAATCTCAGAAACTGATAATGTTCTGGATGAATCGGAATATGAAGGTATGCATCCTGCAAGTCTATTGTGAATTATAATGTCATCGCTGAACAAAAGGCAGAATAGTCCTTATAGTCACCATCTTGAAAGTTGGTACTCTTACATAACGATTCAAAATTTTCAGATCCAGAACTGGTCTGAATAAGTTTTTCTTTTTTGGGACAATGAATAGATTTGAATAAAACCCCAAACCTTGTTCCTGAAAAGGAACTGGCATGATTATCCCTGAGGACTCCAGGTCTGAAACACACTTCAGGAAAGCCTGAGCTTTTACTGGATTTGCTGGGATACGTGAGAAAAAATCTTCTCACAGGAGGTCTTACTCTGAATCCGATTCGATACCCTTGAGAGACAATGCTCTGAATCCATTGATTTTGGATAGATTTTATCCAAATATCCGTGAAAAACCTTAATCTGCACCCTACCAGCTGAGCTGGAATGAGGGCCGCACCTTCATGCGGACTTAGGGGCTGACTTTGGTTTCCTAAATGGCTTGGATTTATTCCAATTGGAGGAAGGCTTCCAATTGGAAGCAGATTCCTTGGGGGGAGGATTGAGTTTTTGTTCCTTATTCTGATGAAAGGAATGAAAACGGTTAGAAGCCTTAGATTTCCCCTTAATTTTTTTATCCTGAGGCAGAAAAACTCCCTTTCCCCCAGTGACAGTTGAAATAATAGAATCCAACTGAGAACCAAATAAATTATTACGTTTGAAAGAAAGATGTCATTCCAAGATTTAAGCCACAAAGTTCTTCTAGCTAATATAGCTAAAGACATGGATCTAACATCAATTTTGATAATATCAAAAATGGCATCACAAATAAAATGATTAGCATATTGCAGTAAGCGAATAATGCTAGATATGTCAGAATCCAATTCTTGTTGTGCTAAATTCTCCAACCAGAAAGCTGATGCAGCCGCAACATCAGCCAAATAAATTGCAGGTCTGAGAAGATGACCTGAATATAAATAGGCCTTCCTTAGATAAGATTCAAGCTTCCTATCTAAAGGATCCTTAAAGGAAGTACTATCTTCCATAGGAATAGTGGTATGTTTAGCAAGAGTAGAAATAGCCCCATCAACTTTGGGGATTTTTTCCCAAAACTCTATAGATTTTGCTGGTAAAGGATACAATTTATTAAACCTTGAAGAAGGAATAAAAGAAGTAACTGGCTTATTCCATTCCTTAGAAATCATATCAGAAATAGCCTAAGGAATAGGAAAAACCCCTGGAGAAACCACAGGAGGTTTAAAAACAGCATTTAAACGTTTATTAGACTGAATGTCAAGAGGACTGGTTACCTCAATATCCAAAGTAATTAACACTTCTTTTAATAAAGAACGCATATACTCTATTTTAAATAAATAAGTAGATTTGTCAGTGTCAATGTCTGAGGAAGGATCTTCTGTATCAGATAGATCCTTATCAGAAGAGGATAAATTATTATGTTGTTGGTCATTTGAAATTTCATGAACTAAATGAGTTTTAAAAGACCTTTTACGTTTATTAGAAGGTGGAAATGCAGACAAAGCCTTCAGGATAGAATCAGAAACAAATTCTTTAAAATGTACAGGTATATCATGCACATTAGAAGTTGAAGGAACTGCAACTGGCAATGTACTATTACTGATGGATACACTATCTGTATGTAAAAGTTTATCATGACAACTATTACAAATGACATTCGGCGAAATCATTTCTACAATTTTACAACAAATGCACTTAGCTTTGGTAGAACCGATGTCAGGCAGCAGTGTTCCAGCAGAAACTTCTGAGGCAGGATCAGATTGAGACATATAAAGCAAAATTATCAATTTCCTTATATGACAGTTTCAGGAATGGGAAAAAATGCAAATAGCATAGCCCTCTGATAGAGAAAAAGGTAGGAGGCAAACATCAATGGGGTATTGAAATAATGAAAAGTTTAGCGCCAAGTATGACGCACAACGTAACAAACTTTTTTGGCGCCGAAAAAATAACCGGAAATGACACACTCGCGTCACTAATGACGCAACCGTGTGAAAGGTCTCAGCGTCAAGTATGATGCAGGAAATTACGAAGTTGGGTCATAGACGTATCTTTCCGCGCCAAAAATATTCTCGCGCCAAGAATGACGCAATAAAGTTTAGCATTTGATGCACCCGTGGGCCTAATACCGCCCGCAATTTGCAAGAAATGGTCAATTGAAAAAAAGATTAAACCCCAGGTAAGAAATAAATTTCTTAAAAAAATGTTTATATTCCCCAAATATGAAACTGACAGTCTGCAGAAGGAAATAAATGAACCTGACTCATGGCAAATATAAGTACAATACATATATTTAGAACTTTATATAAATGCATAAAAAAGTGCCAAACCATAGCTGAGGTGTCTTAAGTAATAAAAAATACACTTACCAAAAGACACCCATCCACATATAGCAGATAGTCAAACCAGTACTGAAACAGTTATCAGTAGAGGTAATGGTAAATTGAGAGTATATCATCGATCTGAAAAGGGAGGTAGATGAATCTCTACGACCGATAACAGAGAACCTATGAAATAGACCCCCACTAGGGAAATCATCGTATTCAATAAGTGATACTCCCTTCACGTCCCTCTGACATTCGCTGTACTCTGAGAGGAATCGGGCTTCAACAATGCGGAGAAGCGCATATCAACGTAGAAATCTTAGCACAAACTTACTTCACCACCTCCATAGGAGGCAAAGTTTGTAAAACTGAATTGTGGGTGTGGTGAGGGGTGTATTTATAGGCATTTTGAGGTTTGGGAAACTTTGCCCCTCCTGGTAGGATTGTATATCCCATACGTCACTAGCTCATGGACTCTTGCCAATTACATGAAAGAAAAACAGATAAGGAGGGACACAAGAAAGAGCAGATAAACTCTTTTAGGAGAAGAAATGGCCGAAAGAAATAACACTTTCCAAGAAAGTAGTTTAATGTCCAGTTTATGTATCGGTTCAAAAGGAGGAGCCTGCAAAATCCTTAAAAGGGACACTTGTCAAAATTAAACTTTCATTATTCAGATAGAGTATGTAATTCTAAACAACTTTCCAATTTACTTCCATTAAAAAAAAGTGCAGTATTTTTATTTTTAAACTTTTTGAGTCACCAGCTGCTACTGAGCCAGTGTAAGAATTCACAGAATAAGTATATATGCATTTGTGATTGGCTGATGGCTGTCACATGGTACGTGTATGCATTTGTGATTGGCTGATGGCTGTCACATGGTACAGGGGGAGTGGAAATAGACAACTTTTAAAATAGTTATCCATTTGAAGTTCAGACTAAGTGCTATTGCATTGTCTTGTTATCTTGCATTTGTTGATTAAGCAAATCTACTTTGTTGACTGGTCTTTTAAACACTTTTAAACAACCTTCAAGTTTACTTCTATTATAACATTTCCTTTGTTTTCTTGTTATCCTTTGTTGAAAAGCAGGAAGGTAAGTTCAGGAGCATGCACGTGTCTGCAATATTGCAACAATGTTATACATTAGCAAGAGAACTAGATTTTACAGACATGTGCATGCTACCTATCTAGATATCTCTACAACAAAGATTAACAAGAGAGCAAAGCAAATGTAATAATAGAAGTAAATTTGAAACTTTTTTTAAATTGTATTCTCTAACTGAATCACGAAAGAACATTTTTGGGTTTCATGTCCCTTTAACACTAGGTTAAGATTCCATGGAGGAATAATAGGCTTGATAACAGGTTTAATACGAACCAGAGCCTGAACAAAACTATGATCAGGAAGATTAGCGATCTTTCTGTAGAACAAAACTGAAATAGCAGAAATCTGCTCCTTCAGAGAACTGGCAGTTAGGCCCTTATCTAGACCATCCTGCAAAAACTGAAGAATCCTAGGAATTCTGAAAGAATGCCAGGAAAACCATGATTTATACACCATGAAGTAATTGCCTTCCAGACCTTGTGAAAGATCTTCCAAGTTACAGGCTTACGAGCCTGGATCAAGGTCTCAAAAAGAGAAACCCCTATGTCTAAGTATTTAATCTCCATGCCATCAAGTTCAGAGACAGAGATCTGAATGAAAAAACGGAACTTGGGACAGAAGGTCTGACCAGAAAGGAAGAGGTGAAGGAGAGTAACTGTACATCTGAACCAGGTCTGCATACCAAATAATGTGAGGCCAAGCTGGGGCAATTAGGATAGCAGATAATTTCACTAGCCTTATCTTGGAACTCATTCTGGGGAGCAGAACCAGAGGCAGAAACAGATAAGCAGGCTAAAAAACATAATTTATGCTTACCTGATAAATTTATTTCTCTTGTAGTGTATTCAGTCCACGGGTCATCCATTACTTATGGGATATATTCCCTTCCCAACAGGAAGTTGCAAGAGTATCACCCAAAGCAGAGCTGCTATATAGCTCCTCCCCTCACATGTCATATGCAGTCATTCGACCGAAACAAGACAAGAAAGGAGAAACCATAGGGTGCAGTGGTGACTGGAGTTTTAATTAAAATTTAGATCTGCCTTAAAAAAAAGACAGGGCGGGCCGTGGACTGAATACACTACAAGAGAAATAAATTTATCAGGTAAGCATAAATTATGTTTTCTCTTGTTAAGTGTATTCAGTCCACGGGTCATCCATTACTTATGGGATACCAATACCAAAGCTAAAGTACACGGATGATGGGAGGGACAAGGCAGGAACTTAAACGGAAGGAACCACTGCTTGTAGAACCTTTCTCCCAAAAACAGCCTCCGAAGAAGCAAAAGTGTCAAATTTGTAAAATTTTGAAAAAGTGTGAAGCGAAGACCAAGTCGCAGCCTTGCAAATCTGTTCAACAGAGGCCTCATAAAGGCCCAGGTGGAAGCCACAGCTCTAGTGGAATGAGCTGTAATTCTTTCAGGGGGCTGCTGTCCAGCAGTCTCATAGGCTAAACGTATTATGCTACGAAGCCAAAAGGAGAGAGAGGTTGCCGAAGCTTTTTGACCTCTCCTCTGTCCAGAGTAAACGACAAACAGGGAAGAAGTTTGACGAAAATCTTTAGTTGCCTGTAAATAGAACTTCAGGGCACGGACTACGTCCAGATTACGCAAAAGTCGTTCCTTCTTTGAAGAAGGATTAGGACATAATGATGGAACAACAATCTCCTGATTAATATTCCTGTTAGAAACTACCTTAGGTAAAAACCCAGGTTTAGTACGCAGAACTACCTTGTCTGAATGGAAAATCAGATAAGGAGAATCACAATGTAAGGCAGATAACTCAGAGACTCTTCGAGCCAAGGAAATAGCCATCAAAAACAGAACTTTCCAAGATAAAAGCTTAATATCAATGGAATGAAGGGGTTCAAACGGAAAACCTTGAAGAACTTTAAGAACCAAGTTTAAGCTCCACGGCGGAGCAACAGTCTTAAACACAGGCTTAATCCTAGCCAAAGCCTGACAAAAAGCCTGGACGTCTGGAACTTCTGCCCGACGTTTGTGTAAAAGAATAGACAGAGCAAAAATCTGTCCCTTTAACGAACTAGCAGATAAGCCCTTTTCTAAACCCTCTTGTAGAAAGGACAATATCCTAGGAATCCTAACCTTACTCCATGAGTAACTCTTGGATTCCCACCAATATAAATATTTACGCCATATCTTATGGTAAATTTTTCTGGCAACAGGCTTCCGTGCCTGTATTAGTGTATCAATAACTGACTCCGAGAAGCCACGCTTTGATAGTATCAAGCGTTCAATCTCCATGCAGTCAGCCTCAGAGAAATTAGATTTGGATGGTTGAAAGGACCTTGTATTAGAAGGTCCTGCCTCAGAGGCAGAGACCATGGTGGACAGGACGACATGTCCACTAGGTCTGCATACCAGGTCCTGCGTGGCCACGCAGGCGCCATCAGAATCACCGATGCTCTCTCCTGTTTGATCTTGGGAATCAGTCGAGGCAGCAGCGGAAACGGTGGAAACACATAAGCCATGTTGAAAACCCAAGGGGCTGCTAGAGCATCTATCAGCGCCGCTCCCGGGTCCCTGGACCTGGATCCGTAACGAGGAAGCTTGTCGTTCTGGCGAGACGCCATGAGATCCAGTTCTGCTTTGCCCCAACGATGAACCAGCTGAAGGAACACCTCCGGATGAAGTTCCCACTCCCCCGTTGAAAAGTCTGGCGACTTAGAAAGTCTGCCTCCCAGTTCTCCACGCCTGGGATGTAAATCGCTGACAGGTGGCAAGAGTGAGACTCTGCCCAGCGAATTATCCTTGAGACTTCTAACATCGCTAGGGAACTCCTGGTTCCCCCTTGATGGTTGATGTAAGCCACAGTCGTGATGTTGTCCGACTGAAATCTGATGAACCTCAGTGTTGCTAACTGAGGCCAAGCTAGAAGAGCATTGAATATTGCTCTTAACTCCAGAATATTTATTGGGAGGAGTTTCTCCTCCTAAGTCCACGATCCCTGAGCCTTCAGGGAGTTCCAGACTGCGCCCCAACCTAGAAGGCTGGCATCTGTTGTTACAATCGTCCAATCTGGCCTGCAAAAGGTCATACCCTTGGACAGATTGACCCGAGAAAGCCACCAGAGAAGAGAATCTCTGGTCTCTTGATCCAGATTTAGGAGAGGGGACAAATCTGAGTAATCCCCATTCCACTGACTTAGCATGCATAATTGCAGCGGTCTGAGATGCAGGCGCGCAAATGGCACTATGTCCATTGCCGCTACCATTAAGCCGATTACTTCCATGCACTGAGCCACTGACGGGCGTGGAATGTAATGAAGGACACGGCAAGCATTTAGAAGTTTTGATAACCTGGACTCCGTCAGGTAAATTTTCATCTCTACAGAATCTATAAGAGTCCCTAGGAAAGAGACTCTTGTGAGTGGTGATAGAGAACTCTTTTCCACGTTCACCTTCCACCCATGCAACCTCAGAAATGCCAGAACTATCTCTGTATGAGACTTGGCAATTTGAAAACTTGACGCTTGTATCAGAATGTCGTCTAGATACGGAGCCACCGCTATGCCTCGCGGTCTTAGAACCGCCAGAAGTGAGCCCAGAACCTTTGTAAAAATTCTCGGGGCCGTAGCTAACCCGAATGGAAGAGCTTCAAACTGGTAATGCCTGTCTAGAAAGGCAAATCTTAGGTACCGATAATGATCTTTGTGAATCGGTATGTGAAGGTAGGCATCCTTTAAGTCCACTGTGGTCATGTACTGACCCTCTTGGATCATGGGTAGGATGGTTCGAATAGTTTCCATTTTGAATGATGGAACTCTTAGGAATTTGTTTAAGATCTTTAAGTCCAAGATTGGTCTGAAGGTTCCCTCTTTCTTGGGAACTACAAACAGATTTGAGTAAAATCCTTGCCCTTGTTCCGTCCGCGGAAATGGGTGGATCACCCCCATTACTAGGAGGTCTTGTACACAGCGTAGAAATGCCTCTTTCTTTATTTGGTTTGCTGATAACCTTGAAAGATGAAATCTCCCTTGTGGTGGAGAAGCTTTGAAGTCCAGAAGATATCCCTGAGATATGATCTCCAACGCCCAGGGATCCTGGACATCTCTTGCCCACGCCTGGGCGAAGAGAGAAAGTCTGCCCCCCACTAGATCCGTTTCCGGATAGGGGGCCATCCCTTCATGCTGTCTTAGGGGCAGTAGTAGGTTTTCTGGCCTGCTTGCCCTTGTTCCAGGACTGGTTAGTTTTCCAGGCCTGTCTGTAACGAGCAACAGTTCCTTCCTGTTTTGGAGCGGAGGAAGTTGATGCTGCTCCTGCCTTGAAGTTTCGAAAGGCACGAAAATTAGACTGTTTGGCCTTTGATTTGGCCCTGTCCTGAGGAAGAGTATGACCCTTACCTCCAGTAATGTCAGCGATAATTTCTTTCAAGCCGGGCCCGAATAAGGTTTGCCCCTTGAAAGGAATATTAAGCAATTTAGATTTAGAAGTCACGTCAGCTGACCAGGATTTAAGCCATAGCGCTCTGCGCGCCTGGATGGCGAATCCGGAGTTCTTAGCCGTTAGTTTAGTTAAATGTACAATGGCATCAGAAACAAATGCATTAGCTAGCTGAAGTGCTTTAAGCTTGTCCATAATTTCATCCAATGGAGCTGTGTGAATGGCCTCTTCTAGAGACTCAAACCAGAATGCCGCAGCAGCAGTGACAGGCGCAATGCATGCAAGGGGCTGTAAGATAAAACCTTGTTGAACAAACATTTTCTTAAGGTAACCTTCTAATTTTTTATCCATTGGATCCGAAAAAGCACAACTATCCTCCACCGGGATAGTGGTACGCTTAGCTAAAGTAGAAACTGCTCCCTCCACCTTAGGGACCGTCTGCCATAGGTCCCGTGTAGTGGCGTCTATTGGAAACATTTTCCTAAATATAGGAGGTGGGGAAAAGGGCACACCGGGTCTATCCCACTCCTTGCTAATAATTGCTGTAAGCCTTTTAGGTATAGGAAAAACGTCAGTACACACCGGCACCGCATAGTATCTATCCAGCCTACATAATTTCTCTGGAATTGCAACTGTGTTACAGTCATTCAGAGCCGCTAAAACCTCCCCTAGCAATACACGGAGGTTCTCAAGCTTAAATTTAAAATTAGAGATCTCTGAATCCGGTTTCCCTGGATCAGATCTGTCACCCACAGAATGAAGCTCTCCGTCCTCATGTTCTGCAAACTGTGACGCAGTATCGGACATGGCTCTCACAGCACCAGCGCGCTCTGTCCTTATCCCAGAGCAATCGCGCTTGCCTCTTAATTCTGGCAATTTAGATAATACTGCTGTCAGGGTATTATTCATAATAGTAGCCATGTCTTGTAAAGTGATTTGTATGGGCATCTCTGATGTACTTGGCGCCACAATATCACGCGCCTCCTGAGCGGGAGGCGAAGATACTGACACGTGAAGAGAGTTAGTCGGCATAACTTCCCCCTCGTTGTCTGGTGATAATTCCTTTACAGATAAAGACTGACCTTTATTATTTAAAGTGAAATCAATACATTTAGTACACATATTTCTATGGGGCTCCACACTAGCCTTCAAACATAGTGAACAAACAGATTCATCTGTGTCAGACATGTTTAAACAGACTAGCAATGAGACTAGCAAGCTTGGAAAACACTTTAAAATAAATTTACAAGCAATATAGAAAACGCTACTGCGCCTTTAAGAAGCACAAAAAACTGTCACAGTTGAAATAACAATGAACCAAATCAGTTATAGCAACCTAATTTTCACAGTACATGTATTAAGTTAGCAGAGCATTGCACCCACTTGCAAATGGATGATTAACCCCTTAATACCCAAAACGGATAATCAAATAGAGAAAAAAAAGTTTTTAACACAGTCAACACACTGTCACAGGTCTGCTGTGACTGATTACCTCCCTCAAAAATGACTTTTGAAGTCCCTTGAGCTCTCTAGAGACGTCCTGGGTCATGCAGGAAGAAGCAGGAAGACTGAGACTGAATTTTTACTGCGCAAAAAAGCGCTAAAATAGGCCCCTCCCACTCATTATTACAACAGTGGGAACCTCAGTTAACTGTTTCTATGCAGAAATATAAGTCAGCCATGTGGAAAAATTCATGCCCCAATAAGTTTTATCACCAATGTACCTCACAAAAAACGATTAAACATGCCAGCAAACGTTTTAAACATCCTTTTTTTAAGAGTATGTATCTCTATTGATAAGCCTGATACCAGTCCTTCTACTGCATTTTAAGGCTTATTACATTACTTCAGTATTAGTAGCATTTTCTTAGTCAAATTCCATTCCTTAGAAAATTACTTTACTGCATATACATTAATCAGCCTGATACCAGTCGCTTTCACTGCATTTAAGGCTGTACTTACATTACATCGGTATCAGCAGTATTTTCATTCCATTCCTTAGAAAAATATTTTACTGCACATACCTTATTTGCAGGAGACCCCGCACGCTATTCCCTTTCTGAAGTTACCCCACTCCTCAGAATGTGCGAGAACAGCCAGTGGATCTTAGTTACTTCTGCTAAGATCATAGAAAACGCAGGCAGATTCTTCTTCCAAATACTGCCTGAGAAAAAAACAGCACACTCCGGTGCCATTTAAAAATAACAAACTTTTGATTGAAGAAATAATTAAGTATAAAACACCACTCTCCTCTCACGACCTCCATCTATGTTGAGGGTTGCAAGAGAATGACTGGATATGACATGTGAGGGGAGGAGCTATATAGCAGGTCTGCTTTGGGTGATACTCTTGCAACTTCCTGTTGGGAAGGGAATATATCCCATAAGTAATGGATGACCCGTGGACTGAATACACTTAACAAGAGAAAAAGACCAAGGAACTACTAGAGCATCCACTAACTCTGCCTGATGATCCTTGGACCTCGCTAAGTACCTGGGAAGTTTGTGGATTATTGGGGTCTACCAAAGATATATCTGATGGCCTCTTGTTTGAACAACAATCTGATTGAACACATCCTGGTGAAGAGATCACTCCGTTGGATGTGGAGATTGATGACTGAGAAAGTCTGCCTCCCAGTTGTTCACCCATGGAATATGAATTGCAGGGACTAGACAAGAATTGGCTTCTGCCCATGGCAGAATCCAAGATACCTCCATCATTGCCAGGGAACGCAGTTCCCCCCTGATGTTGACATAAGCTACTGCTTTGACATTGTCTGCCTGAAAATGGAGCTTAAGACTCCCTTATCAACAGAGGCCAAGCTTGAAGGGCCCTGAAATTTGCACAGAGGTCTAAAACCTTGATTAGCAACCCAGCCTTCCTAGGTTCCCAACCTTACTTTGCTGTCAGAGACCCCCCAACAGCTCCTCAACCTGAGAGACTTGCATCAGTAGTGATCACAATCCACGTAGGATGAGCAAATTAAGCCCCCTGAATAATAAACTGATGATCGTGTTACCAAGTTAGAGACTGACTTGTAGTGAAATCCAAAAATATAATTTGAGACAGCCGAGTATAATCCCTGCACCATTGAGGCAGCTACAAAGCTGAAGAGGCCTCATGTGAGGACTTCCTAGGCAAGCTGACACCAATTTCAACCTTCTCTGCTCTGTTAGAGAAAGATTTATGGATAGTGAATCTATTTGGAATCCCAAGAAAGTTACCTTTTTCTGAAAATTGATCCTCCAACCATGTTGTTGAAGAAACAACAACAAGAGTCGGTTGGTGTGAGATACTGCTAAAGGAAAAGATGGAGCTTGAACCAAGATGTTATCCAGGTATGGAAACACTGCAATACCCTGAGACATGATCACACACAAAAAGGGCACCCAGAACCTTTGTGATTATTCATGGAGCTGTAGCCAGACCAAATGAAAAGGCCTGTCCAGAAAGGCAAACCTCAGAAACTGGAAAATATATCTGCAAATAGGAACATGAAGGTAAACATCCTTTAAATTTATTGTGGACATAAACTGACCTTGCTGAACAAAAAGGCAGAATAGTCGAGATAGTTTCCATACTAAAAGATGGATTCCTTACCAACCTGTTCAGAGCCTTTAGATCTAGAACTGGTCTGAAAGTGCCTTTGTTCTTTGGAACAATGATTTGAATAAAATCCTATCCCCTGTTCCTGCAAAGGAACTGGAACAATCACTCCCATATCTTCCAGATGTGAGACAGACTGAAGAAAATCTTGAGCTATTACAAGATTCCTTGGAAAATTGGACAGGTCTTGTTCTGAATGCTATTCAATACCCCAGAGAAACAATACGTCGAACCCAGGGATCTGGAAAAAACTGAAACCAAATCTCCTGAAAGAGGCTAATTCTGGCCCCTACCAGAACTGCTGTATCAGGGGCCGCACCTTCATGCAGATTTGGTAGTAGAGATAGATTTCTTACCCTGCTTAGGTAGAAGACACTACATCAGCAGTATCCTGTAAAAGACAAACAGTAAGTGCATTAGCACCTTGCAGAAGGATTAAAAGGCACACCTGGTTTAGACCATCCCATAGCAATCATATCAGAGACGGCATCAGGTATACGGAAAATCTCAGGGAGATGAACAACAGTTTTATATACTGAATTTAGGTTTTTCAACCTCTAGAGTTACCAAGACCTCTTTTAAAAGAGAAAAAATGTGTTCAACCTTATATAAAAAGGAGGAATTATCAGGTTCTACATCAGATGAGGGAGCCATCACTCTCAGTGGAAACCTCCCCACCTGAAGATACTACAGTATCCTTTGGATCAGGACATATTACTTGTAGAAAGTAAAATTTTAACTGACCTTTTTCCCTTGTTTGAAAGCAGTAGGACAGCCAATGGCTTTGTGATAGCAATAGGTACACAGTTTTTCATTGCTGGATGTACTCCATCTGCATCTTCCTGGAATGAACAGATAGTATGTGATAATAAATCTTAACATAAGCCACATAAATGAGCTGAAGAAGGTACTTCAGTTGTTTTACAATAAGCACACTTAAAATTGGTGCAACGTTTTTCAGTTAACTTAGGGACAGATTTGTGCTGCTCCATTAAAGCAAAAGCTATGCAATAAGCACAATGTAAATAACCCCTTTAAGTAAGCAAATGGTATGCCCCCTCTATATAGCTTTACAGGGAAAAAACACTAAGGCCTCTAGTTATCAAGGTCTGTTGGACCTGATCCGACAGTGCGGATCAGGTCCGACAGACCTCGCTGAATACGGCGAGCAATACGCTTGCCGTATTCAGCATCTCACAAGAGCTGCTGGTGCAACGCCGCCCCCTGCAGACTCGCAGCCAATAGGCCACCAGCAGGGGGGTGTCAATCAACCCGATCGTACTCGATCGGGTTGATTTCCGGCGATGTCTGTCCACCTGCTCAGAGCAGGCGGACAGGTTTTGGAGCAGCGGTCTTTGTGACCGCTACTTCATAACTGCTGTTTCTGGCGAGCCAGAAACACGGGGCATCAAGCTCAATTTGAAGCTTGATACATATGCCCCTAAGTATGTTCAGCCTAACTAAGCAGTAACTGTCAGCGCGCATTTACCGTTTAAATAAATGACAAGCGCGCCAAATATGAGACATGCGCAAACCCGACATGCGTATACTAATGAACGGACGTGCGGTAAACCGAAGGATCAACTAACCTGTACCCTATGAGGCTAGGGTTAGACGTGTGCTAAAACCGACGTGCGTCTTTAAAGGGATACTAAACCCAATTGTTTTCTTTCCTGATTCAGATGGAGCATGCTATTTTAAGCAAGTTTCTAATTTACACCTATTATCAAATTTTCTTCGTTTTCTTGCTATCTTTATTTAGAAAGCAGGAATGTAAAGCTTACGAACTGGCCCATTTTAGATTCAGCCACCAATAAGCAAGCATAACCCCAGATTATCAACCAAAAATGGGCCAAGCTCCTTAGCTTTACATTCTTAAGATAGCATGAGAACAAAGACAATAATAGGAGTAAATTAGAAAGTTGTTTAAAATTGCATGCTCTATCTGAATTAGGAAAGAAAAAAAAATAAGTTTAGTATCCCTTTAAGAGTGGGGACCCGGCGCGAAAAATCAAGTGCGCAAAAAAACAAGGGGAATAGTGAGTATGTGTCTCAGGGCCATAAATACACATATACATAAACTTTTAACATTTTAAAAGTGCCCATAAACAAAGCTTTGGGTGTCTACATAAAAATATAAAACATACTTACCCATAGACACTCATCCACTATCAATCAAGTAGCAGCCAGTCAAACCAGTACTGAAACATATCAGCAGAGGTAATAGATTGCTCTGTAAAGGATGGCAGAAGACGAGTCCCTGCAACAGAATTTACATAGGGCCTATGAATGGATTTCCCATGAGGCGAAACCATTGCATCACAAACCATAGCCTAAATAATCCCTCTGACAAGCACTGTACTCTGAAGGGAACCGGGCTTCAATATAGACTGAAAAACCCCTTTCACTGAAACATGATGATGTGCATTATTTCTTCAACCAATGGAGCCAAAGTAAAAACTAAGGAATGTGTAAGGTGAGATGGGTTTTATAGGGCTCTTGGGGCATGGGAAACTTTGCCTCCTCCTAGTAATAGGAATGTATATCCCCTATGTAATGGATTTTGGACTCTCAGCACCTATATAAAAGAAAGGTACTTACCAATAGACACTTCTCTACTAGCAAACAAAAAGCAGACAGACAAACCAGTACTAAAACATATCAGCAGATGTTATGGAATATCAGTATATTGTAGATTTATAAAGGGAGGCAAAAGATAAGCCCCTGCAACCAATTATAGAGGGTTTATGAAAACAATTCCCATGAGGTAAAAAATAATCATTAACCATATCCCTCTGACAAGCACTGTACTCTGAGGTGAAACCAGGCTTCAATATAGACTGAAAACCCCTCTCTACAAAGAATCAAATGCACATATTAACTCTTCAACCACCTCCAGTGGAGGCAAAGTAAAGACGGTATGTGTGAGGTGGGAGAGCATTTATAGAGCTCTTGTGGTTTGGGAATCTTTGCCTCCTCCTTGTAGTAGAGAAGAGTAATTCCCAAGAGTAAATTATCATGGATTCTCACCACCTGAATTAAAGAAATGCACACTTATATTTAAATACAAGTATTGAGAGTTAAAAGAGCTTAACACTGTAAATGTCCAGAAGTGTGTCTAACAGAAGAGTTACCAAACTGCCACAACTTAGCTCAGACCAAACTCATGCTCCTCCAGCACCTTTAATGTCAGCTACTTGCACACTCCAGACAAGATAGTACATAACTCTGCAACATTTTTAATGCCTTTGCTCCTGCAGGCAAGTTTAAGGAAGACTCTGTTATTGTCACAGGCCCCAGCGTTTCTGCACCACATATTCTGCCTCTGATAGAAGGGACAAAGAAAACCTGCACCTATAAATGTATTACTGTGACTTCACAGTATTTGCAACACAGCAGAGAATGACATTTCTTTCATGTAATTGGCAAGAGTCCATGAGCTATTGACGTATGGGATATACAATCCTACCAGGAGGGGCAAATTTTCCAATACCTCAAAATGCCTATAAATACACCCCTCACCACACCACAATTCAGTTTTACAAACTTTGTCTCCCTGTGGAGGTGGTGAAGTAAGTTTGTGCTTGATTTTCTTCTGTGATATACGCTTCTCAGCATTTTGAAGCCCAATTCCTCTCAGAGTACAGTGTTTGTCAGAGGGATGTGAAGAGAGTACCACCTATTGATTGTATTTATTGATATGTATTGTACTTATATTTTGCCATGAGTCAGGTTTATGTATATTTCCTCTCGCAGACTATCAGTTTCAAAATTGGGAAACATATTTAGGAAGTTCTTGCATGGGGTATAGTCATTTCTTCAAATTGACTGTTTTCTTCAGTAAATTTCGCGGGCAAAATTAGGCTTGCGAGGTTGCAAATGGTACGTTGGGTGACGCAAATTCATAATTTCCGGCATCTTAGTTGATGCCAGGTTTCCTTGCACAAGGTTGTGTCTGCCATGTGTCATTTCCGGATGTTGTTAGCGACAAAAAAAAATTATTTTGCGTTGTGCGTCATACTTGGCACCAAATAATTTAGCTATTTAAACCCCACTTCCTATATGCCTCTTGCCTTTT
Source organism: Bombina bombina (assembly GCF_027579735.1). Taxonomy (NCBI): domain Eukaryota; kingdom Metazoa; phylum Chordata; class Amphibia; order Anura; family Bombinatoridae; genus Bombina; species Bombina bombina. The sequence continues at coordinate 446,743,404 of NC_069502.1, forward strand.
TTTATGCTCAGAGGGCTATGCTGTTTGCATTTTTTCCCCATTCCTGAAACTGCCATATAAGGAAATTGATAATTTTGCTTTATATGTTGTTTTTTTCTCTTACATTTGCAAGATGTCTCAATCTGATCCTGTCTCAGAAACAACTGTTGGAACCCTGCTGCCAGATAACAGTTCAACGAAAGCTAAGTATCTGTTGTAAATTAGCGGAGATTATTTCTCCAGCTGTAGTGTGTAACAGTTGTGATAAGCTTTTACATGCAGAGAATGTATCCATCAGTACTAGTACAATGCCTGTTGTTCCTTCAACATCTAATGTACATGATATCCCTGTGAATATAAAAGATTTTATTGCTGATGAGATTCAGAAGGCTTTGTCTGCTATTCCCCTTCTAATAAACGTAAAAGGTCTTTTAAAACTTCTCATAAAGTTGATGAATTTTCAAATGACCGACAACATACTGACTTATCTTCCCCTGATGAGGATCTATTTGATTCAGAAGATCCTACCTCAGATATTGACACTGACAAATCTAATTATCTCTTTAAGGTGGAGTATATACGTTCCTTGTTAAAATAGGTGTTAATTACTTTGGATATTGAGGAATCTAGTCATCTTGATACTAAAACTATTAAACGTTTAAATTCTGTTTATTAATCTCCTGTGGTTACTCCAGAGGTTTTTCCAGTTCCTGATGCTATTTCTGATATGATTTCAAAGGAATGGGATAGGCCTGGTACTACTTTTATTCCTACTTCTAGGTTTTAAAAGTTGTATCCTTTTGGAGGAGGCGGAGCTAGCCTGCACCAAGATGGACGCAGGCTTTTAGAGCTCCGAAGTGAGGTCGGTGCTATTTACATCCAGAGGACAAGGAAATGCGACTTATTGCCTGAAAATAGCAAACCACATCTGTTTGCTACCAGCGGATCACTTTTCTGTCAGTTCGGACAGCATTATTGAGCGACTGACACTAGCTGCTACAGAGCAGAGCGGCTGACCACGTGGCTTAACGACAGATCACTAAAACGCTCCTGTCTATTCTTTTTTTCCACCAAGGCTGCCTCTGCACATCTAGCTGGAATCCGTTTGCCCTGCTGAACTGGAATGCATTTAGACTATACCGGAGACCAGAGCCGTTTGAAGAGAGGATCATTGTCCTGCAATCTGAATATGTGAGTGCAGCATATCTTTACACAGCGATACGCCGAGGGCCTTTAACTGGGACATAATCCTCATAGACTGATCCTTATTATGGTAATGCGACACGATCAAAGGAGGAGAAAAACTTTCTTTATTTATGGACCACAAGCACATTTGCAGTATAGCTATAATTTACTCGCTATCCTGTGAGACTGTAAAATAGGGCCGGGATCTAGCACTATATATCACTCACACAAATAGATACCTGATATCCCTATACTACCTGATCTGGGTTAACTGGAGGGTAGTGAATGTGATACCGGGCTTCTGCATTCTTTTGCATTCAGTTAAAGAGGGATACTAACAAGCTCCACGTACACAGCCTTTTCATGGCATCAAAGAAAGGGCACAGATCTGAAAAACCCAGTAAGGGACTAACTACAGCATCTTCAAAAGTACACTCTTTTTTCAAGAACATGGAGAATCCCACATTGCACTCCTCTCCCCCACCACTTGAGACATCTTCTACTCAACCTGCTGCTGACATCCATATTGGGGAAGATACCGCTCTCACAAAAGCAGATATCCTATCACTCCCATCAAAGGAAGATTTCACTAACTTTATAGCTCAAGTGAGCTCTATGATCAAATCAAGCCTCACTGAGGTAAAAAAAATAAATAAATGAGATTGGTAATAGAATAATGCACTTGGAGGAAGATGTGGAACATACTGATAGACTTCTAGATCAACACATTCGTCACACCTCTCAAAATACTAGCCTCATTCAACAACTGCAAGACCAGGTCGAAGATCTGGACAACAGAGGCAGACGGCAAAATATTAGGATTCGAGGAGTCCCAGAATCCATCAAATCTGCCGATTTGCTGCCCTTCCTTCAAAAACTGTTTCATGAGTTAATGAGTGGCGACAATCACAACGGGAATCCTGTTGACTATCAGCTAGATAGATACCATCGAGCTCTACGACCGCCACCCAAAGACTCAGCCCCAGCATGGGATATTATCCTTAGATTTACCAGTTTTAAAGAAAAGGAGTGCATTTTATCTGCTGCCAGGAAACAAGCACCTATAACATTCGAGGGTCATGCCCTGCAGTTTTTTGCAGATCTCAGCCAAATGACATTGTCCAAAAGAAGAGAAGCCAGACCTCTTACTTTACACCTAAGGGAATTGAAAATCCCATATCGCTGGGGATTTCCTTTTTGTCTGAAAGTTATAAAGGACAATACTACAGCAATATATAGATCTCCGGAAGATTTGGACACATTCTGTTCACAGCTGGGAATCAGACCCCCAGAGCTACCCTCTATTCAGGAATCTGTTCCAACTCCTTTGGAGCAGAGACCCCAACGCCAAGAATGGTGCCAGGTTACTCGCCACAAACAAAGTAAAACAGCAAATAAAAGCCCACCCTCTGACCAAGACCGGATTACTTGAAAATGCACCTTGGGACACCCTGCTTGCAGGGCTATACTTCTTAATCTTCTGGTTTTTCTTTTTACTAAAGATCAAAAAACACCCTGTGTATTACCACTATCCGTTACCAAGTATACAGCTGTGATTTTCAAAATGTATGGTTCAATAACAGTTAGTAAGCTAGTTTAAAATTGCTTAATTAAGACATTTCCAGTTCCAGTTAGCTGACCTGCTGCCAAGAGTTGTAGCAGTCACGTTTTCCTCTTCTAGAAATACTCCTAGGAGAAGTTTATGAGTTTCACTTTGGTTAATGTGTTACACATCGTTGTTAATATTGTGTTTAAATGTTGTAATATTCATATAAGTTTTTTGCCATTCCAGAAATGTCCTTATTACCTACTCCTTCATATTCTTCCCTTCTCTCACCCCTCTTCCTTGGTCCGATTGGGACAATAGTAGTGCTGGGGACTCCGATTGCCAGATAAGCCAAAGCCTTTACATGCAGCTATATCATAGCACTGTAACCTCCAGTTCCCCTCTTCAGAACCACATTACCAATTATGTTTTTTATCAATAACCTATGGCCACCCAGATGTTAAATATAGTTAAACAGAATGCTAAAGGAATGAACTCACCGAACGCTCCGTAGCTTTAGCATGGTTTGGGAAATCAAAGGCGGACATTGTCTTTGTACAGGAGACCCACTTCCCCAAAGACTCACCACCCACATTCTCAAATAGGGACTACCCAACTGGGTACTTTGCCCATAACACTAAGAAGGTTGGGGGAGTTGGGATACTAATGTACCTTTCCAACTACACAAGGTCAAGGATGACCCTGGGGGTAGATGGCTTATAGTCACGGGCCTTATCCATAACCGGCCACTTACTCTGGCCAATATATACGCTCCCAATACCAAACAAGCCAAATTTCTATATAAATTAAAGCGACATATACTTTTAAATCAGAGGGGCCCCTTGATTTTAGCAGGGGATTGTAATTTAGCGCTTGACCTACTCCTGGATTGTTCCTCCGGCCGAAGCTGTGTCCACCCGAAAACATTGTCTGACACGATATCCCTAATCCAGCACCTAGCATTATTAGATATGTGGAGAATGAAACATCCCTCCCAACATACTTACACCTTTTACTCTAACCCCCACAAAAACTATTCCCGAATTGATTATATCTTTACAGACCAACTCCTATATGACCTAGTTAAAGACATAGACATTACACCAACTTCTTGGTCAGATCACGCCATGGTCTCTCTAAGTCTAAAATGGTTAGATACTCCCCTATCCCCATGTATTTGGAGGCAAGACAAGTCCCTACTTAAAAATAATGTGCTAACCAAACAGTTGGCGGAAACAATAGAGGAATATTTTAGACTTAATGATACAGAAGGTATCTCCCCCCCATATTCTTTGGGAAGCCCATAAAACTGTCTTGCGAGGCGAATTTATCAAATATAAATCTACACAAAGGAAACAATACAGAACACGATATGGGAGTATCTTGCAATCCATACATACATTAGAAAGGCAACATCAAGAGGCCCCTCAGGACATCTCTTTGTCCAATCAACTTAGATATCATAGGAACGAACTTAATCGACTGTTGTATACGGAGGCTCAAACTAGGGCATTGTACCTTAAGAAACTATATTTAGCTAGATCAAATAAAATAGGCCCGTCACTGGCTAGAATCCTTAAGGAACGTAAACTCAACTCTTATATCCACAAAATACTGGACGAATCTGGGAATTTTGCGGTGGGCAATCTCTCAATTGTGGATAAATTTAAAAATTATTATAGCAACCTTTATAATTTACCAGCCCCGCATTCAGCAAGCATACCCTTAGCTACAGAACAGTATATTGCGGATGCCTCGCTTCCTAATATGTCTAATGAAATATCACAGACATTAGATTGTCCCATTACACCCCAGGAAGTATTAGCAGCCATAAAATCCCTACCTTCCCACAGAAGCGCGGGCCCTGACTGTTTTTCTAACTTGTACTACAAGCAATAACTCACCCGTCTGGATCCCTGCCACACCTCTTAGGTGAATTTGAGAGGTTCGGTAGACACTCTAATTTTCTGATCAATGCTCAAAAATCCGAAATTCTCAATATTAACATGCGGAGAGGAAACTTGGATGCCCTTAAGGCTCATTGTCAATATAGGCTACTTCATGATAAAATCAAGTACCTAGGTATAAATCTCGCCACTTCCATTAATAAAATATTTAAATATAATTATCTGCCTATTTTGCACAGGCTTAAGAGAGACTTCGATACTTGGCAAGTCAAACCTCTCTCCTGGTGGGACAGGATCCAATCGGTTAAGATGACCATTCTCCCCCAGATATTATATGTCCTTCAGGCTGCCCCGATACATTTACCCATGACGTACCTGACCCAAATCCAGTCGTCAATAAATTCATTTATATGGGGCAATGTTAAACTCTGTATCAGAAAGAGAGTTCTTGTGAAACCACTGGGTGGGGGTGGGGGGGGGGGGGGCTAGGTGTCCCATTAGTTTCTCAGTATTATAAAGCAGTGGCACTGCAGAGAGTGTGGGAATGGCATGAGCACACTCCCACTAAGGCCTGGGCTTCTATTGACTCTCATTTGTTGGGTTCTCCTACAATAGGCCCACTTTGTTGGATTAGACACAATTGCAGACCTATATATGCAAAGTCATCACAATTATATTCACACATTTTTCGAACGTGCGACACTTAAGACCAAAACTAAGGGAATCTCCTCGTTTGTCTCCCGTATGACTCCAGTACCAATAAATGCAGAATTTAGCAGGGGGATAATCACAACAGAGCCAGGTCACATAGGTGCGGGCCAGACAATCCCGTTTACACTCCTGACTGAGGGGGGGACTCTGAAATTAAGGTCACAACTTTCAGATACAGCAGGGGGGGGTTTCTCTAGATGGTTAAAACACGCTCAATTGACACATTTATTGGGATCCTCACCTCACAAACGGGATCTTTTGAGAAACTTGACACGTTTTGAGCGCCTTTGTCACGAGGGGACGGTAACTAGAGGGTCCCTATCGATTGCAAAAAAGTTGTTAGACGATGCTCTCACATTGCCCCCCTCATCATATGATTCTCACTGGCAAGATGACTTAGGCCTCCCTATATCCAAAGAACAATGGGGAAACATATGCTACCACTCCTCTAAATCTTCATCCTCTCCCAGGATTCTGGAGATGAACCACAAAATTCTATATCGTTGGTATCTTACCCCAGATAGGCTTAAGCATATATATCCCAGCACTAACGCGACATGTTGGAGGGGTTGTGGGTCTCCTGGCACAATGGCCCATATTTAGTGGCACTGTCCAAAGCTGCTTCCCTTTTGGGAGGATGTCACTAACCATTTGAAAACAGTATTGGGGGATCAGTTTAGTTTGTCACCTCTTACAGCTCTTCTTAGCCATAACCCAGGTAAAATGTGCAAAATCAGATGGAAACTCCTGCAATATAGCCTCAATAGCGCTAGGTTGCTTATTGCCCGTAAATGGAAGTCCCCGGCTGCACCTACCTTACAGGAATGGTTACACAACACATCTGAACTCCTTTCAGTGGAGGAATTCTCTTATTTAAAAAATGGCTGCTTACCTCTATTTCATAATATTCAGTTCTATTGGCAAATGCTCCTATATTCCCCTACTAGACCACCCTAGACCGATAATAAAATAATCGCCCTTCATCCCAACAGGATCATCCCCCCCATCCTTTTAATAGTTGGAATGGTTGTTAGTAGTCTTGATTTTTATTTATTCTATGTTGGAATTTCTGTTGGTATGATTTGAATACCTATACATTCAGAATGTCTACCTTAACATAAATAGATACACAAGTGACTTATATACATGTTAAGTAACAGCTCTCTTGATTCTTACCCACCTTACTTTATTATTTATGAGATACCTTGATAAAAATTTATGTCTGGACAGTAACAAGCTACGGAACTCGATCTTTCTAGATCCTTGCAATTTATTCAAGAAATCAGTGAGCTTATTGTATATTTCCTCGATGAGGGTATAGTTATGTTCTTTATCTGTTTATGGCATGACATTTTGTATTGTGTTTATTTTCTTCAATAAAGCTCTTTTGAAACAAAAAAAAAAAAAAAAAAAAAAAAGTTGTATCCTTTGCCAGCAGCTAGATTGGAGTTTTGGGAAAAATCCCCAAAGTTGATGGGGCTATTTCTACTCTTGCCAAACGTACTACTATTCCTATGGAAGATGGTACTTCTTTTAAGGATCCTTTAGATAGGAAACTTGAATCTTATCTAAGGAAAACATTTATTTTCTGGCTATATTCTTAGGCCTGCTATATCTATGGCTGATGTTACAGCTGAATCAACTTTTTGGTTGAAAAGCTTTGCGCAACAGGAAACATCCCGATTTGTCTAGCATTGTTCGCTTGCTTTGACATGCTAATCATTTTATCTGTGATGCTATTTTTGATATCATCAATATTGATGTTAAATCTATGGCCTAGATTTGGAGTTTGGCGGTAGCCGTGAAAACCAGCGTTAGAGGCTCCTAACGCTGGTTTTAGGCTACCTCCGGTATTTGGAGTCACTCAAAATAGGGTCTAACGCTCACTTTTCAGCCGTGACTTTTCCATACCGCAGATCCCCTTACGTCAATTGCGTAATGGGATTTTTCTAACTCCGGTATTTAGAATCCTATCAGCCAATCGGAATTCGAGGGACGCCATCTTGGATGACGTCATTTAAAGGAACAGTCATTCGTCGTTCAGTCGTCGGCCAGGATGGATGTTCCGCGTCGGAGGTCTTCAGGATCCTGCCGCTCCGGATGCATGACGATAGAAGATCCCGCTTGGATGAAGACTTCAATCGGATGGAAGACCTCTTCTGCCCCGCTTGGATGAAGACTTCTACCGGATGGAGGACCTCTTCTTGCTCCGCTTGGATCAAGACTTCGGACCCTCTTCTGGACCGATCGCTGAACCCGGTGAGGTGAAGACAAAGTAGGGAGATCTTCAGGGGCTTAGTGTTAGGTTTATTTAAGGGGGGTTTGGGTTAGATTAGGGGTATGTGGGTGGTGGGTTGTAATGTTGGGGGGGGGTATTGTATGTTTTTTTTTACAGGCAAAAGAGCTGAACTTCTTGGGGCATGCCCTGCAAAGGGCCCTGTTCAGGGCTGGTAAGGTAAAAGAGCTTTGAACTTTAGTAATCTAGAATAGGGTAGGGCATTTTTTTTATTTTGGGGGGCTTTGTTATTTTATTAGGGGGCTTAGAGTAGGTGTAATTAGTTTAAAATTGTTGTAATATTTTTCTTATGTTTGTAAATATTTTTTTATTTTTTGTAACTTAGTTCTTTTTTATTTTTTGTACTTTAGATAGTTTATTTCATTGTAGTTATTTGTAGGTATTGTATTTAATTAATTTATTGATAGTGTAGTGTTAGGTTTAATTGTAGGTAATTGTAGGTATTTTATTTAATTAATTTATTGATAGTGTAGTGTTAGGTTTAATTGTAACTTAGGTTAGGATTTATTTTACAGGTAAATTTGTAATTATTTTAACTATTTTAGCTATTAAATAGTTCTTAACTATTTAATAGCTATTGTACCTGGTTAAAATAAATACAAAGTTACCTGTAAAATAAATATTAATCCTAAAATAGCTATAATATAATTATAATTTATATTGTAGCTATATTAGGATTTATTTTACAGGTAAGTATTTAGCTTTAAATAGGAATAATTTATTTAATAAGAGTTAATTAATTTCGTAAGATTAAAATTATATTTAATTTAGGGGGGTGTTAGTGTTAGGGTTAGACTTGGCTTTAGGGGTTAATACATTTATTAGAATAGTGGTGAGCTCAAGTCGGCAGATTAGGGGTTAATAATTGAAGTTAGGTGTCGGCGATGTTAGGGAGGGCAGATTAGGGGTTAATACTATTTATTATAGGGTTAGTGAGGCGGATTAGGGGTTAATAACTTTATAATAATAGCGGTGCGGTCCGCTCGGCAGATTAGGGGTTAATAAGTGTAGGCAGGTGGAGGCGACGTTGTGGGGGGCAGATTAGGGGTTAATAAATATAATATAGGGGTCGGCGATGTTAGGGCAGCAGATTAGGGGTACATAGGGATAATGTAAGTAGCGGCGATTTACGAAGCGGCAGATTAGGGGTTAATAATAATATGCAGGGGTCAGCGATAGCGGGGGTGGCAGATTAGGGGTTAATAAGTGTAAGGTTAGGGGTGTTTAGACTCGGGGTACATGTTAGAGTGTTAGGTGCAGACGTAGGAAGTGTTTCCCCATAGGAAACAATGGTGCTGCGTTAGGAGCTGAACGCGGCTTTTTTGCAGGTGTTAGTTTTTTTTTCAGCTCAAACAGCCCCATTGTTTCCTATGGGGGAATCGTGCACGAGCACGTTTTTGAGGCTGGCCGCTTGCGTAAGCAACTCTGGTATCGAGAGTTGAAGCTGCGTTAAATATGCTCTACGCTCCTTTTTTGGGGCCTAACGCAGCCTTTATGTGGACTCTCAATACCAGAGTTATTTTTATGGTGCGGCCAGAAAAAAGCCAGTGTTAGCTTTTCAAGTCGTTACCGACAAAACTCTAAATCTAGCCGTATGTCTTTAGCTATTTTAGCTAGAAGAGCTTTGTGGATCAAATATTGGAATGCTGACATGGTATCTAAGTCTGGATTATTATCTCTTTCGTTCCAAGGTAACAATTTATTTGGTTCTCAGTTGGATTCAATTATTTCAACTTTCAACTGTCTCTGGGGGGAAGGGAGTTTTTTTGCCTCAGAATAAAAGATCTAAGGGTAAATCTAAAGCTTCTAATCATTTTAGTTCTTTTCGACAGAATAAGGAACAGAAAGCCAATCCTTCCCCCAAAGAATCTGGTTCCAATTGGAAACCTTCTTCAAGTTGGAATAAATCCAAGCCTTTTAAGAAACTAAAGCCAGACCCCAAGTCTGCATGAAGGTGCAGCCCTCATTCCAGCTCAGCTGGTGGGTGGCAGATTCAAATTTTTCCAAAACATTTGGGCAGATTTTGTCCAAAATCAGTGGATTCAGAGTACTGTCTCTCAAGACCTCCTGTGAGAAGATTTTTTTCTCTCACACGTTCCAGCAAACCTAGTGAAGGCTCAGGCTTTTCTGAAGTGTGTTTCAGATCTAGAGCTTTCAGGGGTAATCATACCAGTTCCATTTCAGGAACAGGGTCTGGGGTTTTATTCAAATCTATTTATTGTCCCAAAGAAAAAAAATTCATTCAGGCCAGTTCTGGATCTGAAAAATTTTGAATCGTTTTTTAAGAGTGCCAACTTTCAAAATGGTGACTATAAGGACTATTCTGCCTTTTGTTCATGCAAGGTCATTATATGTCCACAATAGACTTACAGGATGCATATCTTCACATTCCAATTCATCCAGACCACTATCGGTTTCTGAGATTCTCTTTTCTAGACAAGCATTACCAATTTGTCGCTCTTCCATTTGGCCTAGCAACAGCTCTGATAATATTTTTGAAGGTTCTCTGTGCCCTACTCTCTGTAATCAGCGAACAGGGTATTGCGGTGTTTCCTTATTTGGATGATATCTTGGTACTAGCTCAGTCTTTACATTCTGCCGAATCTCATATGAATCAACTAGTGTTGTTTCTTCAAAGACATGGTTGGAGTATCAATTTACCGAAAAGTTCCTTGATTCCTCAGACATGGGTCACCTTTTTAGGTTTCCAGATAGATTCAGTGTCCATGACTCTGTCTTTAACAGAAAAGAGCCAAATGAAATTGGTTTCAGCTTGTCGAAACCTTCAGTCTCAATCATTCCCTTCACTGGATATGTGCATGGAAGTTTTAGGTCTCATGACTGCAGCATCGAACGCGATCCCCTTTGCTCGTTTTCATATGAGACCTCTTCAGCTTTGTATGCTGAATCAATGGTGCAGGGATTATACAAGAATATCACAATTAATATCCTTAAATCCCAATATTCGACTCTCTCCGACTTGGTGGTTAGATCACCATTGTATAGTTCAAAGGGCTTCTTTTGTTCATCCAACCTGGACTGTAATCACAAAAGATGCAAATCTTTCAGGTTTGGGAGCTGTCTGGGGATCTCTGACAGTATAAGGGGTTTGGAAATCTCAAGAGGCGAGGTTACCAATCAATATTTTAGAACTCCGTGCTATTTTCAGGGCTCTTCAGGTTTGGCCTCTGTTGAAGAGAGAACCATTCATTGGTTTTCAGACAGACAATATCACAACTGTGGCATATGTCAATCATCAGGGTGGGACTCACAGTCCCCTAGCTATGAAAGTAGTATCTTGGATACTTTCTTGGGGGGAATCCAGCTCTTGTCTAATTTTTGCGGTACATATACCAGGTGTAGACAATTGGGAAGCAGATTATCTCAGCCGTCAGACTATACATCCGGGGGAGTGGTCGCTTCATCCAGATGTGTTTTTTCAGATTGTTTAGATGTGGGATCTTCCAGAAATAGATCTGATGGCTTCTCATCTAAACAAGAAACTTCCCAGGTACTTGTCCAGGTCCAGGGATCCTCAGGCGGATTTGGTGGATGCGTTAGCAGTTCCTTGGTTTTACCAACTTGCTTATATCTTCCCACCTCTAGTTCTTCCAAGAGTGATCTCCAAGATCATCATGGAACAATCATTTGTGTTTCTGGTAACACCAACATGGCCTCACAGGTTCTGGTATGCGGATCTTGTCCTGATGTCCAGTTGCCAACCTTTGCCACTTCCTTTAAGATCAGACCATCTGTCTCAAGGACCATTTTTCCATCAGGATCTCAAATTGTTAAATTTGAAGGTATGGAAATTGAACGCTTATTGCTTAGTCATAGAGGTTTCTCTGACTCAGTGATTGATACTATGTTATAGGCTCGTAAATCTGTTTCTAGTAAGATTTATTATCGAGTTTGGAAAACTTATATTTCATGGTGTTCTTCTCATAAATTCTCTTAGCATTCTTTTAGAATTCCTAGAATTTTACAGTTTTTTCAGGATGGTTTGGATAAAGGTTTGTTTGTAAGTTCTTTAAAGGGACCAATCTCTGCTCTGTTTTATTTCACAGAATTGCTAAGCTTCCTGATACTCACTGTTTTGTACAGGCTTTGGTCCGTATCAAGCCTGTCATTAAATCAATCTCTCCTCCTTGGAGTCTTAATTTGGTTTTGAAGGCTTTACAGACTCCTCCTTTTGAGCCTATGCATTCTTTGGATATTAAGCTACTTTCTTTGAAAGTGTTGTTCCTTTTGGCTCTCTCTTCTGCTAAAAGAGTTTTCAAATTATCTTCTCTTTCTTGTGAGTCTCCTTTTCTGATTTTCCATCAGGATAAAGCAGTTTTGCGGACTTCATTTAAATTTTTACCTAAAGTTGTGAATTCTAACAACATTAATAGGGAAATTGTTGTGCCCTCTTTGTGTCCTAATCCTAAGAATTCTTTGGAGAGATCCTTACATTCTCTGGATGTTGTAAGAGCTTTGAAATATTATGTTGACGCTACTAAAGATTTCAGGAAGACTTCTAGTCTATTTGTTGTCTTTTCTGGTTCTAGGAAAGGTCAGAAAGCTTCTGCCATTTCCTTGGAATCTTGGTTAAAGCTTTTGATTCATTAGGCTTATTTGGAGTCGGGTCAGGCTCCGCCTTAGAGAATCACAGCTCATTCTACTAGATCAGTCTCCACTTTGTGGGCTTTTAAGAATGAAGCTTCAGTTGATCAGATTTGCAAAGCAGCAACTTGGTCTTCTTTGCATACATTTACTAAATTCTACCGTTTTAATGTATTTGCCTCTTCGGGAGCAGTTTTTGGTAGAAAAGTTCTTCAGGCAGCTGTTTCAGTTTGATTCCTCTGCTTATGTTTTAAGTTTTTTCTTTTCAATTATGAGAAAAACCTTTTTTTGTTTGGATGTGGATTTAGTTTTTTTAGTGACTGTTTTATTTTTATCCCTCCCTCTCTAGTGACTCTTCTGTGGAGTACCACATCTTGGGTATTACTATAACATACGTCACTAGCTCATGGACTCTTGCCAATTACATGAAAGAAAATATAATTTATGTAAGAACTTACCTGATAAATTAATTTCTTTTTAAATGGCAAGAGTCCATGAGACCCACCCTTTTTTATGGTGGTTATTTTTTTGTATAAAGCACAATTATATTATATTTCCAGTTCCTTTTTTGATGCTTTTTACTACTTTTTCTATCACCCCACTACTTGGCTATTCGTTAAACTGAATTGTGGGTTTGGTGAGGGGTGTATTTATAGGAATTTTGAAGTTTGAGAAACTTTGCCCCTCCTGGTAGGATTGTATATCCCATACATCACTAGCTCATGGACTCTTGCCAATATGAAAGAAATGAATTTATCAGGTAAGTTCTTACATAAATGATGTTTTTAACATAACTCTACACATCTAAAGACTATATGCAGGGATGGGATCTTATATTTTGCACATGTAATACCAATACTGTAGCATATTGAAATGCCTGGTGATACAAGCTGGTAGATCTGAGAGGGAAAGTTATGACATTTGGCAGCTCCCCAAAAGAAATGTCACCGTCACATGGTGATGTCATTATATGGGAATTTCTTTGTATTAAGAACAAGCATCTGTGGTGCAATGTTTAAGCAATGACATAATTGCTTAAATGGCTGCACAAGAGGCACCCGGAGCAGATGCAGCCTTAACATAAAAAGTAAAAGCATTTGAACCAGTGCTGACTTTGCTTTTTCCTTTCTTGTGTTGGTAGCTGGCCTGCAGGTTATCTAGCATAGCCTGCAGCTGGCTACTGCTCAAGATCTCAGGCACAGCTGCTTCTGCCTGGTGCCTGAAATGGATTTAGCAAAAAAAGCCTTTTAAAACAAACCCTGGAAATAGAAAACCCATTTAAGAAACATATTAACACGTTTCTTGGGTTAAGAGAGTTGTTAACCCAATCACATTAGAAGAAGCATTGTTGCTGCTCAGTGAATACAAGTTAACTCATAGGTAGCAGTCCTAGATGATACAACAAACAGGCGAGTAATGATTAGCTGAACATACATTTAAAAAAACAAAAGTTATTAACGGTACATTGTGGCAGTCAAAGGGGTTAAACGATAAATATAAAGTTGAAGGTTTCTCACAAGCACTAAAAGTGTACAGCAATGGCTTGATTAGCTGAGTGATAACTTGCAAGGTGAGAATGCAGTTTAGAAATGTTAGCATGAACCACTCACTATTCTGAGTTTAAAATCATATTAAAAGGGACATTAAACAGCACATAAATGTAAGATATAATGATGCATTTAAAGTAAATATTAGCAAATAATAGCTATTGAGAAAACAAGTGTAAAGTTTTAGTTTCTGCAAAATACTGTAGTTGCTATAAAGTTATGGGCAACGCTGCATTGAGACCAATGTTTGCCTTATCTCATGTCTTCTACTGAGGACAATTATGGGCTGGGGATACAGCAATGTTAAAGTAACTGTTTAACAAAGTTTAAAGTCCTGTTATATTCCAGACACAGCCTTTGCTTACAAACTTTATTCCTAAATTATCCCTAAATGTCCTCAAACTAATTAGATAAGTGAAACCTAGGTTTCAACATGGCTGCACCCATTACTTTATAACAACTCAGAGGACCTGGAAAGCTTACAATTTTTAGCGTTAAATTACAGGGTAAGAGGACAAAAACAGAATTTATGCTTACCTGATAAATTTCTTTCTCTTTTGATGTATCGAGTCCACGGATTAATCCATACTTGTGGGATATTCTCCTTCCCTACAGGAAGTGGCAAAGAGAGCACCCACAGCAGAGCTGTCTATATAGCTCCTCCCTTAGCTCCACCCCCCAGTCATTCGAGCGAAGGCTAGGAAGAAAAAGGAGAAACTATAGGGTGCAGTGGTGACTGAAGTTTTTTTAAATAAAAATATACTACCTGTTTAAAATAGACAGGGCGGGCCGTGGACTCGATACATCACAAGAGAAAGAAATTTATCAGCTAAGCATAAATTCTGTTTTCTCTTGTAAGATGTATCGAGTCCACGGATTCATCCATACTTGTGGGATACCAATACCAAAGCTTTAGGACATGGATGAAGGGAGGTACAAGACAGGTTCCTTAAACGGAAGGCACCACTGTTTGTAGAACCTTTCTCCCAAAAATAGCCTCCGAAAAAGCAAAAGAATCGAATTTGTAAAATTTGGAAAAAGTATGAAGCGAAGACCAAGTCGCTGCCTTACAAATCTGTTCAATAGAAGCCTCATTTTTAAAAGCCCATGTGGAAGCCACTGCTCTAGTAGAATGAGCAGTAATTCTTTCAGGAGGCTGCTGGCCAGCAGTCTCATAAGCCATACGGATGATGCTTTGCAGCCAAAAAGAAAGAGGTAGCCGTAGCCTTTTGACCTCTCTGCTTACCAGAATAGACAACAAACAATGAAGATATTTGACGGAAATCTTTGGTTGCTTGTAAGTAGAACTTTAAAGCACGAACCACATCAAGATTGTGCAACAGACGTTCCTTCTTTGAAGAAGGATTAGGACACAGCGAAGGAACAACAATTTCTAGATTGATATTCCTATTAGAAACAACCTTAGGAAGGAATCCAGGTTTGGTACGTAAAACCACCTTATCTGCATGGAAAATAAGATATGGTGAGTCACACTGTAAAGCAGATAACTCAGAAACTCTTCGAGCCGAAGAGATAGCTACTAAAAACAAAACTTTCCAAGATAGAAGCTTAATATCTATGGAATGCAAAGGTTCAAACGGAACCCCTTGAAGAACTTTAAGAACCAAGTTTAGGCTCCATGGCGGAGCAACAGGTTTAAATACAGGCTTGATCCTGACCAAGGCCTGACTAAACGCTTGAACGTCTGGGACATCTGCCAGGCGTTTGTGTAAAATAGACAAAGCAGACAAAGATACTTGCGCCAAATCTTATGATAGATTTTCCTGGTGACAGTCTTTCTAGCCTGAATCAGAGAAACCACGCTTTGATAGAATCAGGCGTTCAATCGCCAAGCAGTCAGACGCAGAGAAATTAGATTTGGATGCTTGAATGGACCTTGGATTAGAAGGTCCTGCCTCATTGGCAGAGTCCACGGTGGAACAGATGACATGTCCACCAGGTCTGCATACCAAGTCCGGCGTGGCCCCGCAGGCGCTATCAGAATCACCGAAGCTCTCTCCTGCTTGATTCTGGCAACCAGACGTGGGAGGAGAGGAAACGGTGGAAATACATAAGCCAGATTGAAGGACCAGGGCACTGATAGAGCATCTATCAGTACCGCCTGGGGATCCCGGGACCTGGACCCATAACGCGGAAGTTTGGCGTTCTGTCGGGACGCCATCAGATCCAATTCTGGTGTGCCCCATAGCTGAGTCAGCTGGGCAAATACCTCCGGATGGAGCTCACACTCCCCCGGGTGAAAAGTCTGACGACTTAGGAAATCCTCCTCCCAGTTCTCTACCCCTGGGATATGGATTCCTGAGAGATGGCAAGAGTGATCCTCTGCCCTTCGGATAATTTTGGTTACCTCCATCATCGCTAGAGAACTCCGTGTTCCTCCTTGATGATTGATATAGGCTACAGTCGTGATGTTGTCTGACTGAAATCTGATGAATTTGGCCGCAGCTAGCTGAGGCCACGCCTGAAGCGCATTGAATATCACTCTCAGTACTAGAATGTTTATCGGGAGGAGAGATTCCTCCCGAGACCATAAGCCCTGTGCTTTCAGGGATTTCAAGACTGCACCCCAGTCTAGCAGGCTGGCATCTGTCGTTACTATGAGCCACTCTGGCCTGCGGAAACATATTTTGTCACCACACTCACTTTGCCCTTCCTAGCAGTTAAGCAGGCAGACAGAATGACTGGGGGGTGGAGCTAAGGGAGGAGCTATATAGACAGCTCTGCTGTGGGTGCTCTCTCTGCCACTTCCTGTAGGGAAGGAGAATATCCCACAAGTATGGATGAATCCGTGGACTCAATACATCTTACAAGAGAAATAAATATAAAGTCATATGCATTTTTTTTATTTTATTTTTACACATAAACATTTATTTTAAGTGTTTCATATAATTTTTTGAATACAAGCTGATCTTAGATTAAGTACATAACTTCCTATACAGCATTTCCATCCTCCCACAGTTCTGACCCTTACATTTTTTATCACAATCAAAAACTATAAGAGTATTGAATGTATTAAGTTCATTGTAGAAATATCTACATTCAACTAGGGTGCAGTAATCATAAAATACTTGTGTTATATCACAATAAGTAATAATTGTAGGTTCCAGATCACTCTTATGTCCATAAACAAAGGTTTAGAGATTTATGACTAATACTTTGGTAAGGTTTAGTGATTTAAGATGTATTTTTCAATGGAATTTAGTCAAAAAAATTTTTAAGGGAGGGCAAAAAAAAAAAAAATATTTAAAAAAACAAAAACAGCAAAATCGCAGCAGAAGCCGCAGCAGGAGAGAGTCAATTGTTGTACACATAAGAAAACATTTTAAAAATGGCAGTTCCTTGGTGTCAAGAGTGACTCAAGTCCGTGCTTATGCTTGATTAAAAGCAAAATGCCAGGAAATGCAAAAAGAAAATGATCTGTGCTATATATAAGCAGTAGTGCAATAATAACGTGTTTAAAGGGATATGAAACACACATTGTTTAATTTACTCCTATTATCAATTTGCCTTTGTTGCTTAAAATTGCATGCTCTATCTATCAATCGTATTGACAAAAGAAAAAAACATAATTTATGCTTACCTGATAAATTCCTTTCTTCTGTTGTGTGATCAGTCCACGGGTCATCATTACTTCTGGGATATTATCTGCTCCCCTACAGGAAGTGCAAGAGGATTCACCCAGCAGAGTTGCTATATAGCTCCTCCCCTCTACGTCACCTCCAGTCATTCGACCAAAGACCAACGAGAAAGGAGAAGCCAAGGGTGTAGTGGTGACTGGATTATAATTTAAAAAATATTTACCTGCCTTAAAAAACAGGGCGGGCCGTGGACTGATCACACAACAGAAGAAAGGAATTTATCAGGTAAGCATAAATTATGTTTTCTTCTGTTATGTGTGATCAGTCCACGGGTCATCATTACTTCTGGGATACCAATACCAAAGCAAAAGTACACGGATGACGGGAGGGATAGGCAGGCTCATTATACAGAAGGAACCACTGCCTGAAGAACCTTTCTCCCAAAAATAGCCTCCGAAGAAGCAAAAGTGTCAAATTTGTAAAATTTGGAAAAAGTATGAAGCGAAGACCAAGTTGCAGCCTTGCAAATCTGTTCAACAGAGGCCTCATTCTTAAAGGCCCAAGTGGAAGCCACAGCTCTAGTGGAATGAGCTGTAATTCTTTCAGGAGGCTGCTGTCCAGCAGTCTCATAGGCTAAACGTATTATGCTACGAAGCCAAAAAGAGAGAGAGGTAGCAGAAGCTTTTTGACCTCTCCTCTGTCCAGAATAAACGACAAACAGGGAAGAAGTTTGGCGAAAATCTTTAGTTGCCTGCAAGTAGAACTTGAGGGCACGAACTACATCCAGATTGTGTAGAAGACGTTCCTTCTTTGAAGAAGGATTTGGACACAAGGATGGAACAACAATCTCTTGATTGATATTCCTGTTAGAAACAACCTTAGGTAAGAACCCAGGTTTAGTACGCAGAACTACCTTGTCTGAGTGAAAGATCAGATAAGGAGAATCACAATGTAGGGCTGATAACTCAGAGACTCTTCGAGCCGAGGAAATAGCCATTAAAAATAGAACTTTCCAAGATAACAATTTTATATCAATGGAATGAAGGGGTTCAAACGGAACACCCTGTAAAACGTTAAGAACTAAGTTTAAACTCCATGGCGGAGCAACAGTTTTAAACACAGGCTTGATCCTAGCTAAAGCCTGACAAAAGGCCTGAATGTCTGAATTTTCTGACAGACGCCTGTGTAACAAGATGGACAGAGCTGAGATCTGTCCCTTTAATGAGCTAGCCGATAAACCCTTTTCTAAACCTTCTTGTAGAAAAGACAATATCCTAGGAATCCTAACCTTACTCCAGGAGTAATCTTTGGATTCACACCAGTATAGGTATTTACGCCATATTTTATGGTAAATCTTTCTGGTAACAGGCTTCCTAGCCTGTATCAGGGTATCAATAACCGACTCAGAAAAACCACGTTTTGATAAAATCAAGCGTTCAATTTCCAAGCAGTCAGCTTCAGAGAAGTTAGACTTTGATGTTTGAATGGACCCTGAATCAGAAGGTCCTGTCTTAGAGGTAGAGACCAAGGCGGACAGGATGACATGTCCACTAGATCTGCATACCAGGTCCTGCGCGGCCATGCAGGCGCTATTAGAATCACTGATGCTCTCTCCTGTTTGATTTTGGCAATCAATCGAGGAAGCAGCGGAAAGGGTGGAAACACATAAGCCATCCTGAAGTTCCAAGGTGCTGTCAAAGCATCTATCAGAACCGCTCCCGGATCCCTGGATCTGGATCCGTAGCGAGGAAGTTTGGCGTTCTGGCGAGACGCCATGAGATCTATCTCTGGTTTGCCCCAACGTCGAAGTATTTGGGCAAAGACCTCCGGATGAAGTTCCCACTCCCCCGGATGAAGAGTCTGGCGACTCAAGAAATCCGCCTCCCAGTTCTCCACTCCCGGGATGTGGATTGCTGACAGGTGGCAAGAGTGAGACTCTGCCCAGCGAATTATCTTTGATACTTCTATCATTGCTAGGGAGCTTCTTGTCCCTCCCTGATGGTTGATGTAAGCTACAGTCGTGATGTTGTCCGACTGAAACCTGATGAACCCCCGAGTCTTTAACTGGGGCCAAGCTAGAAGGGCATTGAGAACTGCTCTCAATTCCAGAATGTTTATTGGCAGGAGACTTTCCTCCTGACTCCATTGTCCCTGAGCCTTCAGAGAATTCCAGACAGCGCCCCAACCTAGAAGGCTGGCGTCTGTTGTTACGATTGTCCAGTCCGGCCTGCTGAACGGCATCCCCCTGGACAGATGTGGCCGAGAAAGCCACCATAGAAGAGAGTTTCTGGTCTCTTGATCCAGATTCAGAGTGGGGGACAAATCTGAGTAATCCCCATTCCACTGACTCAGCATGCACAATTGCAGCGGTCTGAGATGTAGGCGTGCAAAGGGTACTATGTCCATTGCTGCTACCATTAAGCCGATCACCTCCATGCATTGAGCTACTGACGGGAGTTGAATGGAATGAAGGACACAGCATACATTTAGAAGCTTTGTTAATCTGTCTTCTGTCAGATAAATCTTCATTTCTACAGAATCTATAAGAGTCCCCAAGAATGGAACTCTTGTGAGAGGCAAGAGAGAACTCTTCGTTTCGTTCACTTTCCATCCATGCGACCTTAGAAATGCCAGAACTAACTCTGTATGAGACTTGGCAGTTTGAAAGCTTGAAGCTTGTATCAGAATGTCGTCTAGGTACGGAGCTACCGAAATTCCTCGCGGTCTCAGAACCGCTAGAAGGGCACCCAGAACCTTTGTGAAGATTCTTGGAGCCGTAGCCAATCCGAATGGAAGGGCTACAAACTGGTAATGCCTGTCTAAAAAGGCAAACCTTAGATACCGGTAATGATCTTTGTGAATCGGTATGTGAAGGTAAGCATCCTTTAAATCCACTGTGGTCATGTATTGACCCTTTTGGATCATGGGTAAGATTGTCCGAATAGTTTCCATTTTGAACGATGGAACTCTTAGGAATTTGTTTAGGATCTTTAAATCCAAGATTGGCCTGAAAGTTCCCTCTTTTTTGGGAACCACAAACAGGTTTGAGTAAAACCCTTGTCCTTGTTCCGACCGCGGAACCGGATGGATCACTCCCATTAATAATAGATCTTGTACACAGCGTAGAAACGCGTCTGTCTTTATTTGGTTTGTTGACAACCTTGACAGATGAAATCTCCCTCTTGGGGGAGATAATTTGAAGTCTAGAAGGTATCCCTGAGATATGATCTCTAGCGCCCAGGGATCCTGGACATCTCTTGCCCAAGCCTGGGCGAAGAGAGAGAGTCTGCCCCCCACTAGATCCGGTCCCGGATCGGGGGCCCTCGGTTCATGCTGTCTTAGGGGCAGCAGCAGGTTTTCTGGCCTGCTTGCCCTTATTCCAGGACTGGTTAGGTTTCCAGCCTTGTCTGTAACGAGCAACAGCTCCTTCCTGTTTTGGTGCAGTGGAAGTTGATGCTGCACCTGCTTTGAAATTCCGAAAGGGACGAAAATTAGACTGTCTAGCCTTAGCTTTGGCTTTGTCTTGAGGTAGAGCGTGGCCCTTACCTCCTGTAATGTCAGCGATAATTTCTTTCAAACCGGGCCCAAATAAAGTTTGCCCCTTGAAAGGTATATTAAGTAATTTGGACTTAGAAGTTACATCAGCCGACCAGGATTTTAGCCACAGCGCCCTACGTGCCTGAATGGCGAATCCTGAATTCTTAGCCGTAAGTTTGGTTAAATGTACTACGGCCTCCGAAATGAATGAATTAGCTAGTTTAAGGACTCTAAGCCTGTCCGTAATGTCGTCCAGCGTAGCGGAACTAAGGTTCTCTTCCAGAGACTCAATCCAAAATGCTGCCGCAGCCGTAATCGGCGCGATGCATGCAAGGGGTTGCAATATAAAACCTTGTTGAACAAACATTTTCTTAAGGTAACCCTCTAATTTTTTATCCATAGGATCTGAAAAAGCACAGCTATCCTCCACCGGGATAGTGGTGCGCTTAGCTAAAGTAGAAACTGCTCCCTCCACCTTAGGGACCGTTTGCCATAAGTCCCGTGTGGTGGCGTCTATTGGAAACATCTTTCTAAATATTGGAGGGGGTGAGAACGGCACACCGGGTCTATCCCACTCCTTAGTAACAATTTCAGTTAATCTCTTAGGTATAGGAAAAACGTCAGTACTCGCCGGTACCGCAAAGAATTTATCCAACCTACACATTTTCTCTGGTATTGCAACAGTGTTACAATCGTTAAGAGCCGCTAAGACCTCCCCTAGTAATACACGGAGGTTTTCCAATTTAAATTTAAAATTTGAAATATCTGAATCCAATCTGCTTGGATCAGAACCGTCACCTACAGAATGAAGCTCTCCGTCCTCATGCTCTGCAAGCTGTGACGCAGTATCAGACATGGCCCTAGAATTATCAGCGCACTCTGTTCTCACCCCAGAGTGATCACGCTTGCCTCTTAGTTCTGGTAACTTAGCCAAAACTTCAGTCATAACAGTAGCCATATCTTGTAATGTTATTTGTAATGGCTGCCCAGATGTACCAGGCGCCATAATATCACGCACCTCCCGGGCGGGAGACGCAGGTACTGACACGTGAGGCGAGTTAGACGGCATAACTCTCCCCTCGCTGTTTGGTGAAATTTGTTCAATTTGTACAGATTGGCTTTTATTTAAAGTAGCATCAATACAGTTAGTACATAAATTTCTATTGGGCTCCACCTTGGCATTGGAACAAATGACACAGGTATCTTCCTCTGAATCAGACATGTTTAACACACTAGCAATAAACATGCAACTTGGTTACAATCTTATTTAACAAAAAACGTACTGTGCCTCAAAGAAGCACTAAACGATTAAATGACAGTTGAAATAATGAACTGAAAAAACAGTTATAGCATCACTCTTTAAAAACAACACAACCTGTTAGCAAAGGTTTGTTCCCATTAGTAAAGTAACACTAATTAAATTTTAAACATAAAAATCACAGAGCAACGTTTTAAAACACAGTCACTACATAAGTCTCACAGCTCTGCTGAGAGAATCTACCTCCCTTCAAAGAAGTTTGAAGACCCCTGAGTTCTGTTAGAGATGAACCGGATCATGCAGAAAATACAAGAGTAACTGACTGGAAATTTTTGATGCGTAGCAAAGAGCGCCAAAAACGGCCCCTCCCCCCACACACAGCAGTGAGAGAGAAACGAAACTGTCATAATCAAAACAAGCAAACTGCCAAGTGGAAAAATAATGCCCAAATATTTATTCACTCAGTACCTCAGAAATGCAAACGATTCTACATTCCAGCAAAAACGTTTAACATGGATTAAATACCTATTAAAAGGTTTAATGTACTTTTACAGAGTAATTCCGGTGAAATACCATCCCCAGAATACTGAAGTGTAGAGTATACATACATGTCATTATAACGGTATGGCAGGATTTTCTCATCAATTCCATTCAGAAAATAAAAACTGCTACATACCTCAATGCAGATTCAACTGCCCGCTGTCCCCTGATCTGAAGCTTTTACCTCCCTCAGATGGCCGAGAAACAGCAATATGATCTTAACTACTCCGGTTAAAATCATAAGAAAAACTCTGGTAGATTCTTCTTCAAACTCTGCCAGAGAAGTAATAACACGCTCCGGTGCTATTGTAAAATAACAAACTTTTGATTGAAGTTATAAAAACTAAGTATAATCACCATAGTCCTCTCACACCTCCTATCTAGTCTTTGGGTGCAAGAGAATGACTGGAGGTGACGTAGAGGGGAGGAGCTATATAGCAACTCTGCTGGGTGAATCCTCTTGCACTTCCTGTAGGGGAGCAGATAATATCCCAGAAGTAATGATGACCCGTGGACTGATCACACATAACAGAAGAAATCTTCTGTATTTTGTGCCTTACTTTTATCTTCTGTATTTTGTGCCTTACTTTTAGTTACTAATTGTTGTTAAGAAGAAATCGAAAAACTATTAAGATATTTAGTATTAAGTCAATAAAGCATTTCTCGAGTATTTAAGGCACAGTAAACCACCCTGTCATTACCAGACACCTCTGTCTTGATATAAAACATATCTGCCAAGTCTAAACATTTTAAAACAAATGAACTTTTTGTCTGCTGCATCTTGTAATTAACTTATCAAAACAGGATAGGAGATCCCCAAAGAGGTGCGCTAATGTGGAATGAGAATCGCAAAAAATCCTTCGTTGTTTAGGCTGCACTCCCAGGTAAGAACATCCAGACTAGACTCCTAAGGTAGATAAAAACAAAAGCGGAGAGGCGCCAAAGGCATAGAGCAGTATCGTCAGGCCGTAAGAGGACCAGCCCTCCCCCAGATAGACGGAATACCCACAAGCGGAGCGACACAGCGTGTCAATACTCGCAAGCCGGAACTATTCAGAGTCGCCCGGCAGACATGCAGTGGCTAGATGACGTGCAGGACCTCGTCCAATCTCAGTGTAGGTTTCTCCCGATCTCTCCCAGCAGCGGTCTAATGTTAGAACCAATATAGTGGGCTAGGATAACTGGTTTGCACAGATAGGTGTGTAGTAATATTACCACAATAAGGCGCGGGGTAATAAGCAGATAAAAGTTTATTAAAATATAAACATAAAAACAATAACAGCAATGCGTTTCTTGGCAGATGGCCATTTCATCAGGCTGTAAATTCAATACATAAATCATCTCACTAAATACCCTGCATTAGCCAATACGAAGGCAATCTCAAAACACCCCCCCCCTCCCATAATGATGCCTAGATTAACTGTTAAAATCCAAGTAACAATTGAACATACAATTCAAACAGTATATTATGGAGCATAGTTAACATCAAAGATACTCCTATCAATTTAAGAGATCATTTATAGTACATTTGTATATATCCCATATATATCAGACCAGATAATCATGCATATATATTAATAAATGTGAGGTAATAATAAACAGACTTCTCTTACTTAAGGATACTAATGTATTCAGTGATATAGCAAGATATAAAGGTTATGTCACCTATTAACCTACAAATGTCACATTATCATATTGGAAAATGTACCAATTGGTACATATTAACTATAATATGAATCAATATGAAAATGTGACAGTTGTAGGTTAATAGGTGACAGAACCTATATATCTTGCTATATCACTGAATACATTAGTATCCCTAAGTAAGAGAAGTCCGTTTAGGTTAAAGGACTCTTAGTCCAGTACCTCACATTTATTAATATATATGCATGATTATCTGGTCTGATATATATGGGATATATTAGGATTGTCTATTTTTTATACTTTATGGTGGATGTATTTTGAGGCTTTATACGAATAAGAGCAATATAAAAAGTTAGATATTTTGGCTCAATAGTTATATCAATTGAAGATTTTTGCTTCATGAAGATCTACATCAATACTTATTATATGAAGTTTAAATATGTAAAGCCAGTCTATAGTACATTTGTATATACAAATGTACTATAAATGATCTCTTAAATTGATAGGAGTATCTTTGATGTTAACTATGCTCCATAATATACTGTTTGAATTGTATGTTCAATTGTTACTTGGATTTTAACAGTTAATCTAGGCATCGTTATGGGAGGGGGGGGTGTTTTGAGATTGTCTTCGTATTGGCTAATGCAGGGTATTTAGTGAGATGATTTATGTATTGAATTTACAGCCTGATGAAACGGCCATCTGCCGAGAAACGTGTTGCTGTTATTGTTTTTATGTTTATATTTTAATAAACTTATCTCCATATTGTGGTAATATTACTACACACCTATCTGTGCAAACCAGTTATCCTAGCCCACTATATTGATTCTAACAGACCGCTGCTGGGAGAGATCGGGAGAAACCTACACTGAGATTGGACGAGGTCCTGAACGTCATCTAAACACAGTGTGTCTGCCGGGTGACTGAATAGTTCCGGCTTGCGAGTATTGACACGCTGTGTCACTCCGCTTGTGAGTATTCTGTCTATCTGAGGGAGGGCTGGTCCTCTTACGGCCTGACGATACTGCTCTATGCCTTTGGCGCCTCTCCACTTTTGTTTTTGTAATTAACTTGTAGTGTTCTAAATAATACAATTGGTAATGTGACATTAACCTATTTGATATCATTAATTAAAGTAAAAATGTTAACAGACAATATACAAATGCATTATCTGAAAAATAAGAAATGTGTGCAAAGAAATAAATATTTCATTTAAACTACTGTCTTTTTTTATAATCATGTCTGTATTTTGGATTTGATTTCTTGTTAGCATGGTTCTCCTCAATATGCACCAGTGTGATGAGTACAAAGCAACACAATGATTGGGTGAAGGGAAAAAAAGGGACAAAAGGCAGGAATACAATGATACCTGACAATACACTGTATTATCTAAGTTGAAATGTTAGGCTTTATAGGCTATATTTATGGTGTCTGTAGAATAACAAATACTACAATTGCTACATCAATTCTGTTCTTTTGAGATATATGCAAACATCTGACAAGAACAAACCTGCACAATGGCTTACTACTCACAATGGCATACCCTAAATTATATTCATTGTTTAATACATTGTCTTCCTATCTGAACAGTAGGAAGGTACAGTTACAACCTTTGGACTCTGAGCATGAACCTCTGAAACAGCTTTGGGTAAAAATTTCTGGAACTGTACAGAACACCACCTTGTCCTTCTGAAAATCTAGATATAAGTTTCCCACTCTTTGTAGAAATTCAAATTTAACATGGCATAACGATTATCTGATGAAGACGTATTAGTCCCCATTAACAGAGTGCAAAAAGACAATGTTTCCAGTCAGGTAACCTATCCTCCCACCCTTCCAGTAGTTATGTCTGCATGAAAACTATATGGTGTAATTATCCTCCCCATGTTCTTACACAAGCAGGGGTTCACAAAATCTTGTCAAAAGCATTTCTGATGGGTTGCAATGATGGTGCTGAATTTGTCCATGCAACACATTGGACAATTAGCATCTTGTAAAGTCAAATGAAAACCAAACAATAACTAATTTCAAATGGATATGAATGGATTTGAATTTCAAGAGCCAGTAAAAACTTGTACATAGCAATTTGCTCAGTTATTCTAATAGATTGTAACCTTAAAGATTAATTGAAATCTAGTGTTGGAAATGGGTGTTTAATGTCAATATTTTTTTAGCAGTCTGATATTTGCAAGTTATTAACAGTTTTACATAGTTATAGTGCTCTCATTAAGGCAACTAAAACATTTAAGCTAACAAAACCTTTTATTTGCCAAACTGAGAACCATACCTCTGGGAGTTAACTCATATGCCACACCACCTTGAATTATTTTAAAGGGACAGTCTAGTCAAAATGAAAACTTTCATGATTCAGATAGGGCATGCCAATTTTAAACAACTATCCAGTTAACTTTTATCATAATATTTGCTTTATTTCCTAAGTATTCTTTTAAGAAAGCTTAACCTAGGTAGGCTCATATGCTAATTTCCAAGCCCTTGAAGGCTGTTTCTTTTTTACAGATTTTTTTACAGCTAGACAGCACTAGTTCATGTGTACCATTTAGATAACATTGTGCTCACTCCAGTGGAGTTACCTGGAGAGGTTTAGTTACAAGGTAATCACAGAGGAAAATGTTATGCAAAACTGGGGAATGGGTAATAAAGGGATAATCTATCTTTTTAAACAGAAAATTTGGAGAAGACTGTCCCTTTAACTTATGTTTTCATATCTCTTCTGCTGGAAAGCTTATGTATTTATGTTTTGTTAATAAATATAAAAAAAAAGGTTCTATACACTAACCAGGCGCCTATTAAAGTCACATGGTGGATCTTTTTTCTGTAGTCATTTTCAGAAAAATGCTTCGCTGGTAAACTTAGACATCTTTAATAGATATGACAGTTTCATTAACTTGTCCATAGCTTTGTGCACCTTGAGAAAGTTCTATTATCCCATGGAATCCTGCTCTAGTCAGGTGCATATACTGTTTATTAATATTCTTTATTTAAAGCATAAAAAGAAAGCAGTAATCTTAACACTTGTTAAATAATAAGAGGTGTACCGTCTGAGAGCTGCTTGCATGACAAAGCATCGTCCAGATCTCTAGCTGTTGCAGGATCAATGGTGAATATGCATTCATTCCTGTTAAGAGAAAGCATGGAAATCATAAGGTTGAGACACAAAATGACTAAAAGAAAAAACAAACAAAGCATTACACAGACAAGTAACTCAACATGATCAACTCAGAGTAAATGCACTGTAAGCAATTACCTTTTAGCTATTTGTTTTACATTTATCTATATGGTGGGAAAAAAACAACCAATCCGCATCATCAGTGCTGAGGTCACACTTTGCTTTACTGTAATCTCATGAATCTCAAATTAGCTTCTTTCCCATGTTATTCTTTGTGTAATAGTTACCTAGATAGGTGTAGGGTACACTATATGCCAGAAAATAGAAAATGGATAACATATTTGCAAAACTGCCAAAAGATGTAATAGAGGTGATGAGGTAAATTAGAAAATTGCTTAAAATTGTATGCTCTATCTGAATCATGAAAAAGATTTAAAGGGACATGACATGTATGCCTCATGATTCAGATAGTGGCCAGAGAAAGAGATGGAACTTGGACCAAAATATCATCCAAGTAAGGGTCAATGGAGAATCCCTGAGCTCTGATCACTGCTAAGAGAGCCCATAATACCTTTGTGAAGATGTGAGGGGCTGTGGCTAGACCAAAGGGGAGGGCCACAAATTGGTAATGTTTGTTGAGAAAAGCAAATCTTAGAAATGGGAAATGATCATTGTGAATTGGTATGTGCTGATATGCATCCTTTAAGTCTACGATTGAAAGAATGTACACAAAAAATCTGTTCAGAATCTTTCCATCCAGGATAGGACGGTAGGTGAACGTTAGACAGATTAAACCAGTCCAATCGAAAAAGCCTTTGCCATAATCCGGGATATAATATTGAGAACCAAGGGATCCAGTACTGATCAAGACCAGGCCTTCTGAAAGTGAATCAACCTGCCCCCTATACCAAGAAGATCCAGGCTTCCAGGAAGGCTTGGAAGATTCAGACTTCTGGTGGGATGGGGATGTTTGATCTCTGGGGTGGGGGCGAAAGGAACTAAAACAATTTGTTTGTTTTTACCTCCCCTTAGATTTCTAGTCCTGAGATAGGAAAGCCCCTTTTCCCTCAATGACAGTTTTAATAATAGAATCCAATTTCGATCCAAAAAGCATCTTCCCTTCAAAAGGGACTGATAATAGCCTATTCTTAGAGACCATATCAGCTGACCAAGATTTGAGCCATAAAGCTCTCCTTAATAAAACAACAATGGACATATTCTTGACATAAATTTTGATTGTTTCAAAGACTGCATCACAAATGAAATCATTTGCCATCTTAAGGACTTTAATGCAGTTGCGAATATACTGAGAAGATTGATCAGAAACCATCTGAGAAAGAGAATCACACCAGAAAGACGCCGCAGCGGCCACACAGGTGATTGCTACTGCAGGTCTAAGCTGAAGAGCTGATTGGGAGAATAATTTGCTAAGCAAAGTCTCAGATTTGCAGTCCATTGGATACCTAAATGAAGAACCAAAGGAATAGTAGTGTGTCTTGCTGAGGTGGAAATAGCTCCATCAGTCATAGGGATCACTTCCCAGACTGTTAAATTCTTCTCGGAAAATGGATACATTCTTTTGAACCTGTTAGAAGGGGCAAAAAGAATGCCTGGTTTCTTCCATTCTTTGGCTATATATTCTGTAACCAAGTCTGGTAGTTCAAAGGCTTTCAACACTTTGGGTGGCGCTTTAAAAACCTGATTAAAAACGTATTTATAGGCTTGGAATCCACTGGATGCAGTTCTGATAATTCTAATAAATTCGAAACCACCTGGAGCAGGAAGCTAATATGGTCCACTTTAAATCAAAACGTGAAATCAGTCTCTGGTTCATTTATTGGATCAGGCTCCTCAGAGGATATTTCACCCTCAGAAAGAGACTCAGCAGAGTCTGAGCTTTGTAAGCTTGGTGGTAACTGATCCTGGGTAAAAGTACCCTGCGTGTTTCAGGTGGCGTGAGGTAAATCTCCTGATTTTGACAAAAGCTTACTTGTTTTGGGGATAGCTGCTAAAAACGGTCATAGTCTTTTGAAGACTTGTTTTATACTCTAGAGAAAAGTCAGTGGAATCCCCCTAAACCATAGAATTAGGCATGGGCACTAAATGTCTGTGTGGTGCTATACTGACATGATTGTGGGTTACAAATTTATGTGGGACACAATTAGCACACAATTGGTTAATTTGGTCCACTGGAACAGTTTTGCTTAATAAACAGGGATAATGAACATACAACAAACCGCCTATAAAAATTTCTCAGGACCCCAGAAGTCAGAAAAAAGCCAAATGATTTACCCTCAGAAAAAAAATTCACCTTCCCACCCCTTCAACAGCTCCTATGTGGTTAATCACCCACTCTTGGGCAAAGAAAGCATTAAAAACTGGGCCCAGATAGCTTGAAATGCCTACAGACAGTTCCTGAGTAAATTTCAGCCAGTGAGGGAGAAAGGGGTGCCAAAGGGAAGGCGGAGCTTAACTCTGAAACAAAAAGTGGGTTAATGTCCGAGTAAAAACACAAAAACATAATTTATGTAAGAACTTACCTGATAAATTCATTTCTTTCATATAAGCAAGAGTCCATGAGCTAGTGACGCATGGGATATACATTCCTACCAGGAGGGGCAAAGTTTCCCAAACCTCAAAATGCCTATAAATACACCCCTCACCACACCCACAAATCAGTTTAACCCATAGCCAAGAAGTAGGGTGATAAGAAAAAAGTGCAAAAGCATAAAAAATAAGGAATTGGAATAATTGTGCTTTATACAAAAAAATCATAAACACCACAAAAAGGGTGGGCCTCATGGACTCTTGCTAATATGAAAGAAATGAATTTATCAGGTAAGTTCTTACATAAATTATGTTTTCTTTCATGTAATTAGCAAGAGTCCATGAGCTAGTGACGTATGGGATAATGACTACCCAAGATGTGGATCTTCCACGCAAGAGTCACTAGAGAGGGAGGGATAAAATAAAGACAGCCAATTCCGCTGAAAATAATCCACACCCAAAATAAAGTATAAATCTTATAATGAAAAAAACTGAAATTATAAGCAGAAGAATCAAACTGAAACAGCTGCCTGAAGTACGTTTCTACCAAAAACTGCTTCAGAAGAAGAAAACACATCAAAATGGTAGAATTTAGTAAAAGTATGCAAAGACCACCAAGTTGCTGCTTTACAAATCTGATCAACCGAAGCTTCATTCCTAAACGCCCAGGAAGTAGAAACTGACCTAGTAGAATGAGCTGTAATCCTTTGAGGCGGAGTTTTACCCGACTCAACATAAGCATGATGAATTAAAGATTTCAACCAAGATGCCAAAGAAATGGCAGAGGCCTTCTGACCTTTCCTAGAACCGGAAAAGATAACAAATAGACTAGAAGTCTTTCAGAAATTCTTAGTAGCTTCAACATAATATTTCAAAGCTATAACTACATCCAAAGAATGCAATGATCGCTCCTTAGAATTCTTAGGATTAGGACATAATGAAGGAACCACAATTTCTCTACTAATGTTGTTAGAATTCACAACCTTAGGTAAAAATTTAAAAGAAGTTCGCAACACCGCCTTATCCTGATGAAAAATCAGAAAAGGAGACTCACAAGAAAGAGCAGATAATTCAGAAACTCTTCTAGCAGAAGAGATGGCCAAAAGAAACAAAAAACTTTCCAAGAAAGTAATTTAATGTCCAATGAATGCATAGGTTCAAACGGAGGAGCTTGAAGAGCCCCCAGAACCAAATTCAAACAACAAGGAGGAGAAATTGACTTAATGACAGGTTTTATACGAACCAAAGTTTGTACAAAACAATGAATATCAGGAAGATTAGCAATCTTTCTGTGAAAAAGAACCGAAAGAGCAGAGATTTGTCCTTTCAAGGAACTTGCAGACAAACCTTTATCCAAACCATCCTGAAGAAACTGTAAAATTCTCGGAATTCTAAAAGAATGCCAGGAAAAATGATGAGAAATTTAAGTCTTCCAGACTCTATAATATATCTTCTTAGATACAGATTTACGAGCCTGTAACATAGTATTAATCACAGAGTCAGAGAAACCTCTTTGACTAAGAATCAAGCGTTCAATCTCCATACCTTTAGATTTAAGGATTTGAGATCCTGATGGAAAAAGGGACCTTGCGACAGAAGGTCTGGTCTTAACGGAAGAGTCCACGGTTGGCAAGAGGCCATCCGGACAAGATTCGCATACCAAAACCTGTGAGGCCATGCTGGAGCCACCAGCAGAACAAACGAGCATTCCTTCAGAATCTTGGAGATGACTCTTGGAAGAAGAACTAGAGGCGGAAAGATATAGGCAGGATGATACTTCCAAGGAAGTGACAATGCATCCACTGCTTCCGCTTGAGGATCCCTGGATCTGGACAGATACCTGGGAAGTTTCTTGTTTAGATGAGAAGCCATCAGATCTATTTCTGGAAGTCCCCACATTTGAACAATCTGAAGAAATACCTCTGGGTGAAGAGACCATTCGCCCGGATGTAACGTTTGGCGACTGAGATAATCCGCTTCCCAATTGTCTATACCTGGGATATGAACCGCAGAAACTAGACAGGAGCTGGATTCCGCCCATACCAGTATTCGAGATACTTCTTTCATAGCCAGAGGACTGTGAGTCCCTCCTTGATGATTGATGTATGCCACAGTTGTGACATTGTCTGTCTGAAAACAAATGAACGATTCTCTCTTTAGAAGAGGCCATGACTGAAGAGCTCTGAAAATTGCACGGAGTTCCAAAATATTGATTGGTAATCTCACCTCCTGAGATTCCCAAACCCCTTGTGCTGTCAGAGACCCCCAAACAGCTCCCCAACCTGTCAGACTTGCATCTGTTGAAATTACAGTCCAGGTCGGAAGAACAAAAGAAGCCCCCTGAACTAAACAATGGTGATCTGTCCACCACGTCACAGAGTGTCGTACAATCGGTTTTAAAGATATTAATTGAGATATATTTGTGTAATCCCTGCACCACTGGTTCAGCATACAGAGCTGAAGAGGTCGCATGTGAAAACGAGCAAAGGGGATCGCGTCCGATGCAGCAGTCATAAGACCTAGAATTTCCATGCAAAAGGCTACCGAAGGGAATGATTGTGATTGAAGGTTTCGACAAGCTGAGATCAATTTTAGACGTCTCTTGTCTGTCAGAGACAGAGTCATGGACACTGAATCTATCTGGAAAACTAAAAAGGTTACCCTTGTCTGAGGAATCAATGAACTTTTCGGTAAATTGATCCTCCAACCATGATCTTGAAGAAACAACACAAGTCGATTTGTATGAGATTCTGCTAAATGTGAAGACTGAGCAAGTACCAAGATATCGTCCAAATAAGGAAATACCACAATACCCTGTTCTCTGATTACAGACAGAAGGGCACCGAGAACCTTTGTAAAAATCATTGGAGCTGTTGCTAGGCCAAACGGCAGAGCCACAAACTGGTAATGCTTGTCTAGGAAAGAGAATCTCAGAAACTGATAGTGATCTGGATGAATCAGAATATGCAGATATGCATCCTGTAAATCTATTGTGGACATATAATGCCCTTGCTGAACAAAAGGCAGGATAGTCCTTATAGTTACCATTTTGAATGTTGGTATCCTTACATAACGATTCAATATTTTTAGATCCAGAACTGGTCTGAAGGAATTCTCCTTCTTTGGTACAATGAAGAGATTTGAATAAAACCCCAGTCCCTGTTCCAGAACTGGAACTGGCATAATTACTCCAGCCAACTCTAGATCTGAAACACATTTCAGAAATGCTTGAGCCTTCGCTGGATTTACTGGGACACGGGAAAGAAAAAATCTCTTGCAGGAGGCCTTATCTTGAAGCCAATTCTGTACCCTTCTGAAACAATGTTTTGAATCCAAAGATTGTGAATTGAATTGATCCAAATTTCTTTGAAAAATCGTAATCTTCCCCCTACCAGCTGGGCTGGAATGAGGGCCGCACCTTCATGTGGACTTGGGAGCTGGCTTTGGTTTTCTAAAAGGCTTGGATTTATTCCAGACTGGAGATGGTTTCCAAACTGATACCGCTCCTGTAGGGGAAGGATCAGGTTTTTGTTCCTTATTGTGACGAAAGGAACGAAAACAATTATTAGACCTAAATTTACCTTTAGATTTTTTATCCTGTGGTAAAAAAGTTCCTTTCCCTCCAGTAACAGTTGAGATAATAGAATCCAACTGAGAACCAAATAATTTATTACCCTGGAAAGAAAGGGAAAGCAAAGTTGACTTAGAAGACATATCAGCATTCCAAGTTTTAAGCCATAAAGCTCTTCTAGCTAAAATAGCTAGAGACATATACCTGACATCAACTCTAATGATATCAAAGATGGCATCACAAATAAAGTTATTAGCATGTTGAAGAAGATTAACAATGCTATGAGAATTATGATCTGTTACTTGATGCGCTAAAGCTTCTAACCAAAAAGTTGAAGCTGCAGCAACATCCGCTAAAGATATAGTAGGTCTAAGAAGATTACCTGAACATAAGTAAGCTTTTCTTAGAAAGGATTCAATCTTCCTATCTAAAGGATCCTTAAAGGAAGTACTATCTGCCGTAGGAATAGTAGTACGTTTAGCAAGAGTAGAGACAGCCCCATCAACTTTAGGGATTTTGTCCCAAAATTCTAATCTGTCAGATGGCACAGGATATAATTGCTTAAAACGTTTAGAAGGAGTAAATGAATTACCCAAATTATTCCATTCCCTGGAGATTACTTCAGAAATAGCATCAGGGACAGGAAAAACTTCTGGAATAACTACAGGATATTAAAAACCTTATTTAAACGTTTAGATTTAGTATCAAGAGGACCAGAATCCTCTATTTCTAAAGCAATTAAGACTTCTTTAAGTAAAGAACAAATAAATTCCATTTTGAATAAATATGAAGATTTATCAGCATCAACCTCTGAGACAGAATCCTCTGAACCAGAGGAACCATTATCAGAATCAGAATGATGATGTTCATTTAAAAATTCATCTGAAAAATGAGAAGTTTTAAAAGACCTTTTAGGTTTACTAGAAGGAGGAATAACAGACATAGCCTTCTTAATGGATTTAGAAACAAAATCTCTTATGTTAACAGGAACACTCTGAGTATTAGATGTTGACGGAACAGCAACAGGTAATGTAACATTACTAAAGGAAATATTATCTGCATTAACAAGTTTGTCATGACATTCATTACAAACAACAGCTGGAGGAACAGATACCACAAGTTTACAGCAGATACACTTAACTTTGGTAGATCCAGCACCAGGCAGCGTTTTTCCAGAAGTATCTTCTGACTCAGTGTCAATCTGGGACATCTTGCAATATGTAATAGAAAAACATATAAAGAAAAATTGATCAAATTCCTTAAATGACAGTTTCAGGAATGGGAAAAAATGCCAGTGAACAAGCTTCTAGCAACCAGAAGCAATAAAAAATGAGACTTAAATAATGTGGAGACAATAGTGACGCCCATATTTTTTAGCGCCAAAAAAGACGCCCACATTATTTGGCGCCTAAATGCTTTTGGCGCCAAAAATGACGCCACATCCGGAACGCCGACACTTTTGGCGCAAAAAAACGTCAAAAATGACGCAACTTCCGGCGACACGTATGACGCCGGAAAT
This sequence comes from Bombina bombina, assembly GCF_027579735.1. NCBI lineage: Eukaryota > Metazoa > Chordata > Amphibia > Anura > Bombinatoridae > Bombina > Bombina bombina. The sequence goes on from NC_069502.1 coordinate 446,778,522, forward strand.
AGAAAAAAAAATTTGCGCCAAAAAAGTCTGCGCCAAGAATGACGCAATAAAATGAAGCATTTTCAGCCCCCGCGAGCCTAACAGCCCACAGGGAAAAAAGTCAAATTTTAAGGTAAGAAAAAAATTGATTTATTCATATGCATTATCCCAAATATGAAACTGACTGTCTGAAATAAGGAACGTTGAACATCCTGAGTCAAGGCAAATAAATGTTTGAATACATATATTTAGAACTTTATATAAAAGTGCCCAACCATAGCTTAGAGTGTCACAGAAAATAAGACTTACTTACCCCAGGACACTCATCTACAAGTAGTAGAAAGCCAAACCAGTACTGAAACGAGAATCAGTAGAGGTAATGGTATATATAAGAGTATATCTTCAATCTGAAAAGGGAGGTAAGAGATGAATCTCTACGACCGATAACAGAGAACCTATGAAATAGACCCCGTAGAAGGAGATCATTGAATTCAAATAGGCAATACTCTCCTCACATCCCTCTGACATTCACTGCACGCTGAGAGGAAAACCGGGCTCCAACCTTCTGCGGAGCGCATATCAACGTAGAATCTAGCACAAACTTACTTCACCACCTCCATAGGAGGCAAAGTTTGTAAAACTGATTTGTGGGTGTGGTGAGGGGTGTATTTATAGGCACTTTGCCCCTCCTGGTAGGAATGTATATCCCATACGTCACTAGCTCATGGACTCTTGCTAATTACATGAAAGAAAAGGACAATCTACATGCAAAAGTGAACAAATACCCCTCTTTCGATTCCCCCTTCTGATTCCCACCCTAACCGTATCCACAATGAGCTGGACCACTAACTGCATAAGACATTTAACGGTTTACTTAAAGAGACAGTAAAGCTTTTCTGGTTTGAGAGGAAAAAATGTGAACCCAAGTCAAAAACATACTGCTGCTAAGGGGTAATAGGACAATGAAATAAGAGTGAATTTAACTCTTAATTCCAAAATTGTTGGTGTTAAACACATAGGTAAAGTGCTATGTCTTAAGGCTGTGAACCCCCAACTATGTAGTACCTATATAAGGAGAGTACTAGGGATAGTTCCTGGGCTGTGCTTAGGGTCTGAGTCAATTACCTGGACTGCAGCACCCCTCCACTCTACCTTACCAGCTTGCTGAGGCCTTTCTCCCTCACAGAATGCTGATCCAGTAGAGAGCCCATCAAGTGCAAGTAAATACACTGCAGAGGATACTTGCAGCTATACCAGCAACCCCTCAGGTTAAGACTAAAGGACAGGGTCATTGTGACGCCTGAGGGCAATTATGGCAGGGAGATTTACCCATGAGGGTACTGACATGACATAACTGAGGTATTCCTTAACCCCTGCCTCACTCAGAATCTTGGAGAAATTATCCTGAAGTCTTCTCTGAGCAAAGATGGAAGAGGGGTACTGGGTATCAAGTCAGGTCTGGGCTCCCAATAAATAGAGAAAATAATAAAATCTTGCTTTCTGAGCACCTCTCTACTCAGAGACCAAGGACAAACTGAGTGGGGAGAGGAATTCTTGAACTCCTCTTAGGGGGGGGGGGGGCAGGAAATATATTCCACATGTTATGGACACTTATGGACTCATCTTACGGAAAAAAAAACTCCCAACTTTGACCATATGACAAAAAAACCTTAGAAATGCTTGTTCAAAAGCAAATGTGACAGGATGCTCCCTATTGTGACATTGCCAATATCTAAATAATATAATTGCTCACAGAGAACTCTGAAGATCTGACCTATGCCAGGAGAACAGCAAAGACTATGGTAAATAATCCTGGGAGACAACATTGGTTATACTCAGAGATCCAACAAATCGAAAGTAAAATTTCCTAAAAAAAGGTCTCTAACTAGCACTGTGAAAAATGATTTAAATGAAACAGACCAAATATTATTATAATAAGCATTATTGGGCAGGAAATATATTCCACATGTTATGGACACTTATGGACTCATCTTACGGAAAAAAAAACTCCCAACTTTGACCATATGACAAAAAAACCTTAGAAATGCTTGTTCAAAAGCAAATGTGACAGGATGCTCCCTATTGTGACATTGCCAATATCTAAATAATATAATTGCTCACAGAGAACTCTGAAGATCTGACCTATGCCAGGAGAACAGCAAAGACTATGGTAAATAATCCTGGGAGACAACATTGGTTATACTCAGAGATCCAACAAATCGAAAGTAAAATTTCCTAAAAAAAGGTCTCTAACTAGCACTGTGAAAAATGATTTAAATGAAACAGACCAAATATTATTATAATAAGCATTATTGGGTTTTATTTATATAGTTCAAACAAGCTACAAATTCAAATAAAAAGACTGCAACATAAAAAACACCAATTGAGAAGGCCAAGAGGAGATAATGGTCCTTTAAATAGGAGATTTTATAATATAAGGTATACATAGATATTTAATAATTCTGCAAAGTTTTTACCTATCACAAATAATGAAGTAAAAATAAAAATCTCAAGCTTGAATATACTAATTTTATAATTATGTAGACAAATATATAACCACATAAAATATTGTTAGTCAAGTTGCCTAATGTATTAAAAAAGCTATGGTCAGAATGATCTCACTTAAACCCATGAAAAGAAATAAGAAGTGAAGAAAAAATTACAATTGAATCTCTGCTTTTCCTTTGCCAGAAGTTTGCATTTTGATGAAAGTGGAATACTGAGTCAGTAATTCCAAGCTTGCTATGGGCTCAATATTCCTTAAGGGGGTGCCATCCAGTCTTCATTGCATGAAACAGATGTCTGACCCAGAGCTGTCAGATATGGTTGATTCAGGCCTCCAAGGCAAAGAAAAACCCTTTTAAATGAGATGTCAGAGTTACTTCTTGTAAAAAGAAATTAGTTGCTCCAATAAAATGCACACCACACACCAAGTCTCTCAGCATCTATTAGATCTGATAGACACAGATTTCCTTCACACAGGATAGTTTTGTGTTCACAACTAATTCAATTTTTGTATCAGAAACTTGGGTGTCCAGAAACAGATTTTGATACCCCAAAGTTCTTGCTGTAATGTAAGATGGATTAATAGCCTTATGCATATCCCAACAATACTTACCTTATAATATTTGTTGTTACCAGTCCTAACTTTAGTTTTATTCATGGTATAACCAACCTTTCTTTAAAGCAGTATACTACACATTTAAAGGAAAAGAAAGGTGAAAAAATAAATGTACATTGGTGCATTTCAGTTTTAAAAATATATCTTTTTTTACAATATACTTCTATTAGCATGGTTCTATTAAAAGTTACTACTATTTTTCAGCATCATACGCACATATGCTGTAAGGGCACGTGCACCACTATTCAAACACAACAGTGACTTGTATGACTCATGTTAAGTCTTGACAGACACAATACACATTACCGCCAGCTCTCTTAAACTGAATACTGGTGCAAGTGTCCTCACAACATATGTGCGTATATCACCGAGAAACAGTAATAACTTTTACTAGAAGCAATTTTGCTAATGGAAGTATACTGCAAAAATGAATCTATTTAAACCTGAAATCCGCCCATCACATTTCAATTTTGACCTTTCTATCCCTTTAACTTTAGTTTTATAAATATACACATTATATTATTTGCAATTTAGGAATAACATTTTATTTTTCTGTATATAAAAAAGGTTTGCATGCTTTATGACAATACTATTTCTATTATTCTGTTTTATTATTTATTTATTATTATTATATTTATACTTTTTTTTTTAACCATATTTGATAAATTTATACATCTGTAAAATGTATTAAACAAATATTGAAAGCATTTAAACACAGATTGTGTCCTGTATCATTACATGAGTATTGCCCAATATTTCATAAAAACAAACCTGGCCCTAATAACTTGCCAAGATCTTAATAGCCTACTGTTTTTAAGAATCCCAAAGAAAAGCATTATAGGCCGAAAGCACAAGGTTTGCTCCTGCAGAACCGTCCGTCTGGCATTGCGGCATATTGCACAAGACCAGAATATAGAAAATACTTTGATATTTTTATAAAGAATTGTGCAATTTCCCTCCATCAGCCTAGTCAAACAGGGCTTTAGATTGGCAAAGTTACATAGCGACAGCAGAATTGCCAAATAACCAGACCAATTAGCCAAAAACCTAGAAGAACTGATCTTTCTGAAGGAGTTTTTAACTGCTATAAATGATCTCTATCTCCATAGGAGCCCAGGACCAGATCGCTTCTCAAATGCATATTACAAACATAATAATGAAGTACTAGCACCATATCTTACTGCCACATTCTAAATGATAGATAAAGTGGAGGTATGGTCAACACAAATATTAGAAGCTCATATTCTGGTGTTACCTTAGCATGGAAAGGATCCAACAGGAATGGGTAACTACCGCCCAATCTCTCTGCTCAATACAGACAAACATATTTGCAAAAAACATAATTTATGCTTACCTGATAAATTTATTTCTCTTGTAGTGTATCCAGTCCACGGATCATCCAATACTTGTGGGATATTCTCATTCCCAACAGGAAGTTGCAAGAGGACACCCACAGCAGAGCTGTAATATAGCTCCTCCCCTAACTGTCATAGCCAGTCATTCGACCGAAAACAAGCCGAGAAAGGAGGAACCATAGGGTGTAGTGGTTACTGTAGTTTAAATTTAAAAATTACCTGCCTTAAAATGACAGGGCGGGCCGTGGACTGGATACACTACAAGAGAAATAAATTTATCAGGTAAGCATAAATTATGTTTTCTCTTGTTAAGTGTATCCAGTCCACGGATCATCCATTACTTGTGGGATACCAATACCAAAGCTAAAGTACACGGATGAAGGGAGGGACAAGGCAGGAATTTAAATGGAAGGAACCACTGCCTGTAAAACCTCTCTCACAAATATAGCCTCCGAAGAAGCAAAAGTATCAAATTTGTAAAATTTTGAAAAAGTATGAAGCGATGACCAAGTCGCCGCCTTGCAAATCTGTTCAACAGAAGCCTCATTTTTAAAGGCCCAAGTGGAAGCCACAGCTCTAGTGGAATGAGCTGTAATCCTTTCAGGAGGCTGCTGTCCAGCAGTCTCATAGGCTAAGCGGATTAAGCTTCTTAGCCAAAAAGAAAAAGAGGTTGCCAAAGCCTTTTGGCCTCTCCTCTGTCCAGAGTAGACAACAAACAAAGATGTTTGACGAAAATGTTTAGTAGCTTGTAAGTAAAACTTTAAAGCACAGACCACGTCCAGATTGTGTAACACAAGGATGGAACCACAATCTCTTGATTTATATTCTTGTTAGATACCACCTTAGGTAAGAACCCAGGTTTGGTACGTAGGACTACCTTATCCGTATGAAAAATCAGATAAGGAGAATCACATTGTAAGGCAGATAGCTCAGAGACTCTACGAGCCGAGGAAATAGCTACCAAAAAAAAAAAAAAAAAAAGAACTTTCCGAGATAAAAGTTTATCTATGGAATGAAGAGGTTCAAACGGAACTCCTTGAAGAACCTTAAGAACCAAGTTTAAGCTCCATGGTGGAGCAACAGGTTTAAACACAGGCTTGATTCAAACTAAAGACTGACAAAATGCCTGAACGTCTGGAACATCTGCCAGACGCTAGTGCAAAAGAATAGACAGAGCAAAAATCTGTCCCTTTAAGAAACTAGCTGACAATCCTTTTTCCAAACCTTCTTGGAGAAATGATAAAATCCTAGGAATCCTGACCTTACTCCATGAGTAACCCTTGGATTCACACCAATAAAGATATCTACGCCATACCTTATGGTAAATTTTCCTGGTGACAGGCATTCGTGCCTGTATTAAGGTATCAATAACTGACTCGGAGAAGCCACGCTTTGATAAAATCAAGCATTCAATCTCCAGGCAGTCAGCCTCAGAGAAATTAGATTTGGATGGTTGAAAGGACCCTGAAGTAGAAGGTCCTGTCTCAGAGGCAGAGACCATGGTGGAAAGGATGACATGTCCCCTAGATCTGCATACCAGGTCCTGCGTGGCCACGCAGGTGCTATCAGAATCACCGATGCTCTCTCCTGCTTGATCTTGGCAATCAGTCGAGGGAGCAGAGGAAACGGTGGAAACACATAAGCCAGGTTGAAAGACCAGGGCGCTGCTAGAGTATCTATCAGTGTCGCCTTGGGATCCCTGGACCTGGATCCGTAACACGGAAGCTTGGCGTTCTGGCGAGACGCCATGAGATCCAGTTCTGGTTTGCCCCAACGGAGAATCAGTTGTGCAAATACCTCCGGATGGAGTTCCCACTCTCCCGGATGAAAAGTCTGGCGACTTAGAAAATTCACCTCCCAGTGCTCTACACCTGGGATATGGATAGCTGATAGGTGGCAAGAGTGAATCTCTGCCCAGTGAATTATTTTTGAAACTTCTAACATCTCTAGGGAACTTCTTGTTCCCCCTCGATGGTTGATGTAAGCTACAGTCGTGATGTTGACCGACTGAAATCTGATGTACCTCAGAGTTGCTAACTGAGGCCAAACCTGAAGAGCCTTGAATATCGCTCTTAGTTCCAGAATATTTATTGGAAGGAGAGACTCCTCCTGAGTCCACGATCCCTGAGCCTTCAGGGAGTTCCAGACTGCACCCCAACCTAGAAGGCTGGCATTTGTTGTTACAATAGTCCAATCTGGCCTGCGAAGGTCATACCTTTGGACAGATTACTTCCATACACTGAGCCACCAAAGGGCGCGGAATGGAATGAAGAACCCGACAGGAATTTAGAAGCTTTGATAACCTGGACTCCGTCAAGGTAAATTTTCATTTCTACAGAATCTATCAGAGTCCCTAGAAAGGAAACTCTTGTGAGTGGGGATAGAGAACACTTTTCCTCGTTCACTTTCCACCCATGCGACCTCAGAAATGCCAGTACTACGTCCGTATGAGACTTGGCAATTTGGAAGTTTGACGCCTGTATCAGGATGTCGTCTAAATAAGGGGCTACTGCTATGCCCCGCTGCCTTAGGACCGCCAAAAGCGACCCTAAAACCTTTGTAAAGATTCTTGGGGCTGTAGCTAATCCAAAGGGAAGAGCTACAACTGGTAATGCCTGTCTTGAAAGGCAAACCTGAGAAACCGATGATGATCTTTGTGTATCGGAAAGTGAAGATAAGCATCCTGTAGTCATATATTGACCCTCCTGGATCAGTGGTAGGATGGTACGAATAGTTTCCATCTTGAACGACGGAACTTTGAGGAATTTGTTTAAGATCTTTAGATCCAAAATCGGTCTGAAGGTTCCCTCTTTTTTGGGAACCACAAAAAGATTTGAGTAAAAACCCTGTTCCTGTTCCTCCTTTGGAACTGGATGGATCACTCCCATAACTAGGAGGTCTCGTACACAGTGTAAGAATGCCTCACTCTTTATCTGGTTTGCAGATAATTGTGAAAGGTGAAATCTCCCTTTTGGGGGGGAAGCTTTGAAGTCCAGAAGATATCCCTGGGATATAATTTTCAACGCCCAGGGATCCTGAACATCTCTTGCCCACACCTGGGCGAAGAGTGAAAGTCTGCCCCCTACTAGATCCGTTACCGGATAGGGGGTCGTTCCTTCATGCTGTCTTAGAGGCAGCAGCAGGCTTTTTGACCTGCTTACCTTTTTTCCAGGTCTGGTTTGGTCTCCAGACCGTCTTGGATTGAGCAAAAGTTCCCTCTTGTTTATTATTAGAGGAAGTTGATGCCGCACCTGCCTTGAAGTTTCGAAAGGCACGAAAATTAGACTGTTTGGCCCTAGATTTGGACCTGTCCTGAGGAAGGGCACAACCTTTTCCTCCCGTGATATCAGCAATAATCTCCTTCAAACCAGGCCCGAATAGGGTCTGCCCCTTGAAGGGAATGTTAAGTAGCTTAGATTTTAAAGTCACGTCAGCTGACCATGATTTAAGCCATAGCGCTCTGTGCGCCTGTATAGCAAAACCAGAATTCTTAGCTGTTAGTTTATTCAAATGAACAATGGCATCAGAAATAAAATAATTGGCTAGCTTAAGTGCTCTAAGTTTGCCAAGTATGTCATCCAATGGAGTCTCTACCTGTAAAGCCTCTTCCGGAGACTCAAACCAGTACGCCGCAGCAGCAGTGACAGGGGCAATGCATGCAATGGGCTGTAGGATAAAACCTTGTTGAATAAATATTTTCTTAAGGTAACCTTCTAATATTTTATCCATTGGCTCTAAAAAAGCACAACTGTCCTCGACAGGGATAGTAGTACGCTTTGCTAGAGTAGAAACTGCTCCCTCCACCTTAGGGACTGTTTGCCATAAGTCCCGTGTGGTGGCGTCTATTGGAAAACATTTTTCTAAAAATAGGAAGGGAAGAGAACGGCACACCTGGTCTATCCCATTCCTTATTAATAATTTCTGTAAACCTTTTAGGTATTGGAAAATCATCAGTACACACCGGCACTGCAAAGCATTTATCCAGTCTACAAAATTTCTCTGGCACTGCAATGGTATCAAAGTCATTCAGAGCAGCTAAAACCTCCCTAAGTAACACGCGGAGGTGTTCAAGCTTAAATTTAAATGTAGAAATATTAGAATCAGGTATCTTTCCTGAGTCATTAACATCACCCACTGACTGAAGCTCTCCTTCCTCAGCTTCTGCATATTGTGAGGCAGTATCAGACATGGTTCTTAAAGCGTCAGTATGCTCTGCATTTTGTCTCACCCCAGAGCTATCTCGCTAACCTCCAAGTTCAGGTAGTCTGGCTAATACCGCTGACAGTGTATTATCCATGACTGCCGCCATCCATGTCTTGTAAAGTAAACGCTATGGGCGCCCTAGATGTACTTGGCGCCATTTGAGCGTGAGTCCCTTGGGCGGGAGTCAAAGGGTCTGACACGTGGGAAGAGTTAGTCTGCATATCTTTCCCCTCGTCAGATTCCTCTGGTGATAATTTTTTTAAAAACAGAATATGATCTTTATTGCATAAAATGAAATCAGTACATTTGGTACACATTCTAAGAGGGGGTTCCACCATGGCTTTTAAACATAATGAACATGTAGTTTCTTCTATGTCAGACATGTTTATACAGACTAGCAATGAGACTAGCAAGCTTGGAAAACACTTTAAATCAAGTTAACAAGCAAATATAAAAAACGGTACTGTGCCTTTAATAGAAACAAATTTTCTCAGAATTTGAAAAACAGTGAAACAATGCAGTAAATCAAACGGAATTTTCACAGTGTATGTAATAGGCTAGCAGAGCATTGCATCCACTTACAAATGGATGATTAACCCCTTAGTTCAAAAAACGGATCAAAAAAACGATAGAGACTTCTTTTTTTTTTTTTTTTTTTTTTTTTTTTTTTAACAGTCACAACCAACTGCCACAGCAAGCTGTGGTCCTACCTTCCCCAATAAACGACTTTGGAAAGCCTTTGAGCCCTTTAGAGATGTCCTATAGCATACAGGGGACTCCTGAGGGAAGCTGGATGTCACAGTTTGTAATTTTAACTGCACCAACTGTAACTTTTATACTATAACAGTGGAAAGCCTCAGTAAAACAGATTCTAGTCAAAATTTAAGCCAGCCATGTGGAAAAAACTAGGCCCCAATAAAGTTTTATCACCAATGCATATATAAAAATGATTAAACATGCCAGCAAACGTTTATATTACAATATCATAAGGGTATTACCCCTGGGAGTAAGCATGATACCAGTCGTTATTAAATCACTGTATTCAGGCTTAACTTACATTAATCCGGTATCAGCAGCATTTTCTAGTGTTTTCCATCTCTAGAAAAAATTATAACTGCACATACCTGATAGCAGAATAAACTGCACACCATTCTCTCGCTGAAGTTACCTCATCTGTGTAATCCCCTCAGACATATGTGAGAATAGCAATGGATCTTAGTTACAACCTGCTAAGATCATAGAAATCTCAGGCAGATTCTTCTTCTATTTACTGCCTGAGATAAAATAGCACAACTCCGGTACTATTTAAAAATAACAAACTTTTGATTGAAGAAAATAAACTAACTATATTTAACCACTCTCTCCTACAACATCCTAGCTTGTTGAGAGTTGCAAGAGAATGACTGGCTATGACAGTTAGGGGAGGAGCTATATTACAGCTCTGCTGTGGGTGTCCCACAAGTAATGGATGATCCGTGGACTGGATACACTTAACAAGAGAAATTCTACTTAAGAGACTTAAATATGTCCTACTGTAGTTGGTTAATGTAGACCAGGCAGGTTTTGTACCCTTAAGGGGGGCCTGAGACAACACTAGGGTTCTCCATCTATTGGACCATGCCAACCAGTCACAGGTGCCTTCTATTTTAATTTCCACTGAAGCAGAAAAAGCCTTCGACCGGTTGGACTGACAGTTCTTCAGGACCTCCCGGGACCATTATGGTTGTGGCTACATAATGACATGTAGAATTCTAAGCTTATATTCGAATGGCACTAAATCATGTAGTCTCCAGATAAGAAACAGCACTAGAAGAGGTTTATTTCTTTCTCCACTACATTTTTTATTCTAACCATTGAGGTAATAGCTGCCACATTCAGCATAATGAAAATATTAAACGGCTCCATATAGGTCCTAATGAGTATTAAGTTTTTCTTTATGTTGCTGATGTCCTGCTGTTCCGGACTTCTCCTTCACTGGCTGAGTTTGAAAAATTCAGGGTTTTTTCAAACTTCCCAATTAATGTTTAGAAATCATGAGAATAAATTAGTTCAAATCCTTAGCACGAGTATGCCACTATAAACTTCAAAGCACTAAGATTAAATACCTTGGCATGCATTTTGCAGCTACATTTTAAAGAATTTTTGAGTACAATTATAAATCCCTCCCACCAAAATTATGCAAACACTGAACTTCTTGGCGAAACAAACCTATTTCAGGGAGGGGTTGTATACAAACTATCAAACTGACAATCTAACTGCAACTATTATATACTGCAGACAGAGCCCTGCTCCTTTGCAGGGAGTGGAGATATTGCCTCACAGTTGCACCAATCCTCCTAGATTATGTGATATATTAAAGCCCTATCTTCTCAATACATGGAAGAAAACATACACAGAGGAAGCCCAACTGAACAACATTCCCCAGCTTTGCACAAACAACATTGTTAGATTAATATACTTTATAACATGTAAACCTCTACATTTCTGCCTGTTTCTAAGCCACTATAGATGGCCTCTTATCACATGCTTTTTTTCTTAGCTTTTCACAACATTGTGGTCACTCCCGGAGTTGTGCACAACACTGCACTAATTGGCTAAAATTCAAGTCAATAGATAATAAATAAAGTCATGTGATCAGGGGGCTGTCACAAGATGCTTAGATACAAGGTAGTCACAGAGGTAAAAAGAATATTAATATAACAGTGTTAGTTATGCAAATCCGGGGAATGGGAAATAAAGGGATTATCTATTTTTAAAAGCAATAAAAATTCTATTGTAGACTGTCCCTTTAAATACAATAAAGATGGGATCTTGTAGGAATTTTACATAGTAAAACCGAAGGTTCCCTCTCCTAAAGACAACTCATTACCTCAAATGATGGAGTACATCCATTGTAAGAACATTATGGATGGGGGTTAAGATATTACAAGCATTAAACAGGAACAGTTATACTATAAATAGAATTAAGCTGTTACACAGAGGAAATTAAAAAACACTGTGTTACTCCTATTTGTGCTACAATCTTCTACTGCAGTTTATTTTTGGTGTTGTTTTGGAGCCTATATACTATTGTATTGTTTAGCAGCATTAATTATAGATGAATGCTTAAATGGGATAGCAACACTAATACCAGTTTGCTATGCATTTGTAGATAACCCTACATGTGTCATTAAAGGAACAGTCAACAGCAGAATGTTTGTTGTTTTAAAAGATAGATAATCCCTTAATTACCCATTCCCCAGTTTTGCATAACCAACACAGTTATAATAATAAACGTTTTACCTTGTATCTAGGTCTCTGCAGACTGCTCTCTTATTTCAGTTCTTTTCACAGACTTGCATTTTAGCCAATCAGTGCTCACTCCATTGTAAATTCAAGTGCATGAACTCAATGTTATCTATATGAAACACATGAACTAATACCCTCAAGTGGTGAAAAACTGTTCAAATGCATTTAGATTAGAGGTGGCCTTCAAGGTCTAAGAAATTAGCATATTAACCTCCTAGGTTTAGCTTTCAACTAAGAATACCAAGAGAACAAAGCAAAATTGGTGATAAAAGTAAATTGGAAAGTTGTTTAAAATTACATGCCCTATTTGAAGCATGAACGTTTTTCTGGACTTGACTGTCCCTTTAAGCTGCTAAAAAAAGCCTTGCTCATACAGATGGGAGTAGAATGGATTAACAAATATGTATTGTCAAGATACAGAACTAAATTGCCTAGGCAACCTATTTCAAAGCTGATTCAGCTCACCTAGCCTAACATCCATGAATGAAGAAGCAGAAGGAATGTATGTATGGAACTATGGATCGATCAGAAATGTACTTTTGGAAACAGCTCCAAGTTTTGAAATACAAAAAAAGTGTAAAAATTCTTAAAAGGACAGTCTAATCAAAAGCAAACTTTCAAGATTCAGATAGGGCATGCAATTTTAAACAACTTTCCAATTTACTTATTTAATAAAACTTGCTTTGTTCGCTTGGTATTCTTTGTTGCAATCTAAACATAGGTAGGCTCATATGCTAACTTCTAAGACCATGAAGGCCGTCTCTTAATCTCAGTGCATTTTGTCAATTTTCCACAGCTAGACAGTGCAAGTTCATGTGTGCCATATAAGCAACATTGTGCTTACACCTGTGGAGTTACCTAGGAGTCGGTATTGATTGGCTAAAATGCAAGTCTGCCAAAAGAACTGAAATAAGGGGGCAGTCTTCAGAGGCTTAGATACACAGTAATCACAGAGGTAAAAACATAATTTATGCTTACCTGATAAATTCCTTTCTCCTGTTAAGTGTAGTCAGTCCACGGGTCATCCATTACTTATGGGATACCAATACCAAAGCTAAGTACACGGATGACGGGAGGGAAAGGCAGGATCTCTACACAGAAGGAACCACTGCCTGAAGAACCTTTCTCCCAAAAACAGCCTCAGAAGAAGCAAAAGTGTCAAATTTGTAAAATTTGGAAAAAGTATGAAGAGAAGACCAAGTTGCAGCCTTGCAAATCTGTTCAACAGAGGCCTCATTCTTAAAGGCCCACGTGGAAGCCACAGCTCTCGTAGAATGAGCTGTAATTCTTTCAGGAGGCTGCTGTCCAGCAGTCTCATAGGCTAAACGTATTATGCTACGAAGCCAAAAAGAGAGAGAGGTAGCAGATGCTTTTTGACCTCTCCTCTGACCAGAATAAACTACAAACAGGGAAGATGTTTGGCGAAAATCTTTAGTTGCCTGTAAATAAAATTTCAAGGCACGGACTACGTCTAGATTGTGCAGAAGACGTTCCTTCTTTGAAGAAGGGTTAGGGCACAATGATGGAAGAACAATCTCTTGATTGATATTCTTGTTAGTGACTACCTTAGGTAAGAACCCAGGTTTAGTACGCAGAACTACCTTGTCTGAATGAAAAATCAGATAAGGAGAATCACAATGGAGTTGTGCACAACACTGCACTAATTGGCTAAAATTCAAGTCAATAGATAATAAATAAAGTCATGTGATCAGGGGGCTGTCACAAGATGCTTAGATACAAGGTAGTCACAGAGGTAAAAAGAATATTAATATAACAGTGTTAGTTATGCAAATCCGGGGAATGGGAAATAAAGGGATTATCTATTTTTAAAAGCAATAAAAATTCTATTGTAGACTGTCCCTTTAAATACAATAAAGATGGGATCTTGTAGGAATTTTACATAGTAAAACCGAAGGTTCCCTCTCCTAAAGACAACTCATTACCTCAAATGATGGAGTACATCCATTGTAAGAACATTATGGATGGGGGTTAAGATATTACAAGCATTAAACAGGAACAGTTATATTATAAATAGAATTAAGCTGTTACACAGAGGAAATTAAAAAACACTGTGTTACTCCTATTTGTGCTACAATCTTCTACTGCAGTTTATTTTTGGTGTTGTTTTGGAGCCTATATACTGTGCAGGATCTCTACACAGAAGGAACCACTGCCTGAAGAACCTTTCTCCCAAAAACAGCCTCAGAAGAAGCAAAAGTGTCAAATTTGTAAAATTTGGAAAAAGTATGAAGAGAAGACCAAGTTGCAGCCTTGCAAATCTGTTCAACAGAGGCCTCATTCTTAAAGGCCCACGTGGAAGCCACAGCTCTCGTAGAATGAGCTGTAATTCTTTCAGGAGGCTGCTGTCCAGCAGTCTCATAGGCTAAACGTATTATGCTACGAAGCCAAAAAGAGAGAGAGGTAGCAGATGCTTTTTGACCTCTCCTCTGACCAGAATAAACTACAAACAGGGAAGATGTTTGGCGAAAATCTTTAGTTGCCTGTAAATAAAATTTCAAGGCACGGACTACGTCTAGATTGTGCAGAAGACGTTCCTTCTTTGAAGAAGGGTTAGGGCACAATGATGGAACAACAATCTCTTGATTGATATTCTTGTTAGTGACTACCTTAGGTAAGAACCCAGGTTTAGTACGCAGAACTACCTTGTCTGAATGAAAAATCAGATAAGGAGAATCACAATGTAAAGACGATAACTCAGAGACTCTACGAGCCGAGGAAATAGCCATTAGAAACAGAACTTTCCAAGATAACAGCTTGATATCAATGGAATGAAGGGGTTCAAACGGAACACCCTGTAAAACGTTAAGAACTAAGTTTAAGCTCCACGGTGGAGCAACAGTCTTAAACACAGGCTTAATCCTGGCCAAAGCCTGACAAAAAGCCTGAACGTCTGGAACTTCTGACAGACATTTGTGTAAAAGGATGGACAGAGCTGAGATCTGTCCCTTTAAAGAACTTGCAGATAAACCCTTTTCTAAACCTTCTTGTAGAAAAGACAATATCCTAGGAATCCTAACCTTACTCCATGAGTAACTCTTGGATTCGCACCAGTGTAAATATTTACGCCATATTTTATGGTAAATTTTCCTGGTAACAGGTTTCCTAGCCTGTATTAAGGTATCAATTACTGACTCCGAAAATCCACGCTTTGATAAAATCAAGCGTTCAATCTCCATGCAGTCAGCTTCAGAGAAATTAGATTTTGATGTTTGAAAGGACCCTGAATTAGAAGGTCCTGTCTCAGAGGCAGAGACCAAGGTGGACAGGATGACATGTCCACTAGATCTGCATACCAGGTCCTGCGTGGCCACGCAGGCGCTATTAGAATCACCGATGCTTTCTCCTGTTTGATCCTGGCAATCAATCGAGGAAGCATCGGGAAGGGTGGAAACACATAAGCCATCTTGAAGGTCCAAGGTGCTGTCAAAGCATCTATCAGGACCGCTCCCGGGTCCCTGGACCTGGATCCGTAACAAGGAAGCTTGGCGTTCTGGCGAGACGCCATGAGATCCATATCTGGTTTGCCCCAACGTCGAAGTATTTGGGCAAAGACCTCCGGATGAAGTTCCCACTCCCCCGGATGAAAAGTCTGGCGACTTAGGAAATCCGCCTCCCAGTTCTCCACGCCTGGGATGTGGATTGCTGACAGGTGGCAAGAGTGAGACTCTGCCCAGCGAATTATCTTTGATACTTCCATCATCGCTAGGGAACTCCTTGTCCCTCCCTGATGGTTGATGTAAGCCACAGTCGTGATGTTGTCCGACTGAAACCTGATGAACCTCAGAGTTGCTAACTGAGGCCAAGCCAGAAGGGCATTGAGAACTGCTCTCAATTCCAGAATGTTTATTGGAAGGAGACTCTCCTCCTGAGTCCATGATCCCTGAGCCTTCAGGGAATTCCAGACAGCGCCCCAACCTAGTAGGCTGGCGTCTGTTGTTACAATTGTCCAGTCTGGCCTGCTGAAGGGCATCCCCCTGGACAGATGTGGCCGAGAAAGCCACCATAGAAGAGAATCTCTGGTCTCTTGATCCAGATTCAGCATAGGGGACAAATCTGAGTAATCCCCATTCCACTGACTTAGCATGCACAATTGCAGCGGTCTGAGATGCAGGCGTGCAAAAGGTACTATGTCCATTGCCGCTACCATTAAGCCGATTACCTCCATGCATTGAGCCACTGACGGGTGTTGAATGGAATGAAGGACACGGCAAGCATTTAGAAGTTTTGTTAACCTGTCCTCTGTCAGGTAAATTTTCATTTCTACAGAATCTATAAGAGTCCCCAAGAAAGGAACTCTTGTGAGTGGCAATAGAGAACTCTTTTCTACGTTCACCTTCCACCCATGCGACCTTAGAAATGCCAGAACTAACTCTGTATGAGACTTGGCAGTTTGGAAATTTGACGTTTGTATCAGAATGTCGTCTAGGTACGGAGCTACCGCTATTCCTCGCGGTCTTAGTACCGCCAGAAGAGAGCCCAGGACCTTTGTAAAGATTCTTGGAGCCGTAGCTAACCCGAAGGGAAGAGCTACAAACTGATAATGCCTGTCTAGGAAGGCAAACCTTAGGTACCTGTAATGATCCCTGTGAATCGGTATGTGAAGGTACGCATCCTTTAGATCCACTGTGGTCATGTACTGACCCTATTGGATCATGGGTAAGATTGTCCGAATAGTTTCCATTTTGAACGATGGAACTCTTAGGAATTTGTTTAGGATCTTTAAATCCAAGATTGGTCTGAAGGTTCCCTCTTTCTTGGGAACCACGAACAGATTTGAGTAAAACCCTTGTCCATGTTCCGACCACGGAACCGGGTGGATCACTCCCATTAACAAAAGATCTTGAACACAGCGTAGAAACGCCTCTTTCTTTGTCTGGTTTGTTGACAACCTTGAAAGATGAAATCTCCCTTTGGGAGGAGAAGCTTTGAAGTCCAGAAGATATCCCTGGGATATGATCTCTAACGCCCAGGGATCCTGGACATCTCTTGCCCAAGCCTGGGCGAAGAGAGAAAGTCTGCCCCCTACTAGATCCGTTGCCGGATCGGGGGCCCTCACTTCATGCTGTCTTAGGGGCGGCAGCAGGTTTTCTGGCCTGCTTGCCCTTGTTCCAGGTCTGGTTAGGTTTCCAGCCCTGTCTGTAACAAGCAACAGTTCCTTCCTGTTTTGTAGCGGAGGAAGTTGATGCTGCTCCTGCCTTGAAGTTACGAAAGGCACGAAAATTAGACTGTCTAGCCCTTGGTTTGGCTCTGTCTTGAGGCAGGGCATGTCCCTTACCTCCAGTAATGTCAGCGATAATTTCTTTCAAACCGGGCCCAAATAATGTCTGCCCTTTGAAAGGTATGTTAAGCAATTTAGATTTAGAAGTCACATCGGCTGACCAGGATTTTAGCCACAGCGCTCTGCGCGCCTGGATGGCGAATCCAGAATTCTTAGCCGTAAGCTTAGTTAAATGTACTACGGCATCAGAAATAAATGAATTAGCTAGCTTAAGGACTCTAAGCTTGTCTATGATTTCATCCAATGGAACTGAGCTAATGGTCTCCTCTAGAGACTCAAACCAAAATGCCGCCGCAGCCGTGACAGGCGCAATGCATGCGAGAGGTTGTAATATAAGACCTTGTTGAGTAAACATTTTCTTAAGGTAACCCTCTAATTTTTTGTCCATTGGGTCTGAAAAGGCACAGCTATCCTCCACCGGGATAGTGGTACGCTTAGCCAGAGTAGAAACTGCTCCTTCCACCTTAGGGACCGTCTGCCATAAGTCCCGTGTGGTGTCTATTGGAAACATTTTTCTAAATATAGGAGGGGGGGAAAAGGGCACACCTGGCCTATCCCACTCCTTAGTAATAATTTCTGTAAGTCTCTTAGGTATAGGAAAGACGTCAGTACACGCCGGTACCACATAGTATCTATCCAGCCTACATAATTTCTCTGGGATTGCAACCGTGTTACAATCATTCAGAGCCGCTAATACCTCCCCTAATAATACACGGAGGTTCTCAAGCTTAAATTTAAAATTTGAAATGTCTGAGTCCAGTCTATTTGGATCAGATCCGTCACCCACAAAATGAAGCTCTCCGTCTTCATGTTCTGCCATTTGTGACGCAGTATCAGACATGGCTCTAACATTATCAGCGTACTCTGTTCTCACCCCAGAGTGGTCGCGTTTACCTCTAAGTTCTGGTAATTTAGATAACACTTCAGTCATAACATTAGCCATGTCTTGTAAAGTGATTTGTAATGGCCGCCCTGATGTACTTGGCGTCGCAATATCACGCACCTCCTGAGCGGGAGATGCAGGTACTGACACGTGAGGAGAGTTAGTCGGCATAACTTTCCCCTCGTTGTCTGGTGAAATTGTCTTAAAATGTACAGATTGACTTTTATTTAAAGTAGCATCAATGCAATTAGTACACAAATTTCTATTGGGCTCCACATTGGCTTTTGAACATATTGCACAAAGAGATTCCTCTATGTCAGACATGTTAAAACAAACTAGCAATTAGACTAGCAAGCTTGGAAAATACTTTTCAAATAAATTTGCAAGCAATATAAAAAACGTTACTGTGCCTTTAAGAAGCACACAAAAACTGTCACAGTTGAATAACAATGAACCGGATTAGTTATAGAAACCAAATTTTCACAGTAAATGCATAATTTTAGCAAAGGATTGCACTCATTAGCAATGGATGATTAATCCTTAACATCAGAAAAACGGATAACAATTGAAAATATAAGCGTTTTTATCACAGTCAAAGCACAGTCTCACAGGTCTGCTGTGAGTGATTACCTCCCTCAAAACTAGTTTTGAAGACCCCTGAGCTCTGTAGAGACGCCCTGGATCATGCAGGGAGAAGAAGGCAGACTGACTGAATTTCTAATGCGTAGTAAAAGCGCCAAAATAGGCCCCTCCCACTCACAATACAACAGTGAGGGAAGCTCAGTAAACTGTTTTAGTTCAAAACAAACGACAGCCATGTGGAAAATAACGCCCAAAACAATTTTTCACCAAGTACCTCAGATAATTAAACGATTTAACATGCCAGCAAACGTTTAAAATCTAATTTATGAAATGTCATTAAAAAGCCTGCTGCTAGTCGCTCCCACTGCAGATTAGGCTAAAAGTTATATGCATACAGTATTTTCCCAGTGAAGTGCCATTCCCCAGAAATACTTAAGTGTAAACATACATACATTCATATCAGCCTGATACCAGTTGCTACTACTGCATTTAAGGCTGTACTTACATTATATCGGTATTAGCAGTATTTTCTCAGTCAATTCCATTCCTTAGAAAATAATATACTGCAACATACCTCTTTGCAGGTGAACCTGCCCGCTGTCCCCTGTTCTGAAGTTACCTCACTCCTCAGAATGGCCGAGAACAGCAAATGGATCTTAGCTACGTCCGCTAAGATCATACACAAAACTCAGGTAGATTCTTCTTCAAATGCTGCCTGAGAAAAAACAACACACTCTGGTGCCGTTTAAAATAACAAACTTTTGATTGAAGAAATAAAAACTAAGTTTAATAACCACAGTCCTCTCACACATCCTATCTATTAGTTGGGTGCAAGAGAATGACTGGGTATGACGTAGAGGGGAGGAGCTATATAGCAGCTCTGCTTGGGTGATCCTCTTGCACTTCCTGTTGGGGAGGAGTTAATATCCCATAAGTAATGGATGACCCGTGGACTGACTACACTTAACAGGAGAAACTTGTATTAATATAACTGTGTTGGTTATGCAAAAAATTGGGAATGAGTAATAAAGAGATTATCTATCTTTTTAAACATTAACAATGTTGCAGTAGACTGTCACTTTAAACCTGGAGAAAGGATAAAACATCAGACTTTGCAAAGACCTTTAGAAGAAAACTGATCAGAGATAAAGAAGGAAGCAGAAAAACAATTCAGTCAATAGTACTTAAATCTTTAAAGGACCATTAAATACAATATAAATGCATAATCAACAAGTGCATACGGAGCTTGATAAATATGCCCCTTACTCAGAACCCTAAATGAGCTGCAGATTTTTTTTCTAACAAATATCAAGTTTACTTTAAATTTGCTGGGCCCATGTATCATGGGATAGCCATCAGCCAATCACAGACTTGTATATGTATACTATGTGAACTGTTGCACGCACTCAGGAGAAGCTGGTGCCTCAAAAAGTGATTATCAAATAGTGCACGGTCATTTATATGCACAAAGTAATAGAAAGAGACTTAAAACTGCATCTCCTGCCCTGCCTCAAACCTAAAGAGGGTAATTGCTGCCTCTTGAACTCCAGAAGCATTGGAGCCTAAGGTGAATCAAAAGCCGCCTCATGTGGGAAACAACCTCTAAGGCCTCCACCACAATGGGCTGAGAAAAAGACTCCAGCTCTGCCCATCCTATGATGGACAGGTTAGTATCTTACACTGATAGTGGGCAGTGCAGATGTGATGCCAGCTAGCAGGAAGAAAGCCTGGCAGGCAGCATGCTGGGGATATGAACGTTAATGTGTATAGAGCATAACTATAAAATGGTAGATCACATCAGCAGTAGTTATGTACTGACACTTACAGGTTGTTTAACTTCAGTTGGCACTCAGGACTAAGAGAGACCATTTCTCTTTGAAGCTGCTGCAGTACCTCTGTTAAAGGGACAGTCTAGTCAAAATTAAAATTTGATTATTCAGATAGGGCATGCAATTTTAAACAACTTTCCAATTTACTTTTATCATCAAATTTGCTTTGTTATCTTGGTATTCTTTGTTGAGAACTAAACCTAGGTTGGCTCATTAACTGTTTTTAAGCTGCTGAAGACCGCCTCTTATCTCAGTGCATTTTGACAGTTTTTCACAATTAGACAGCGCTAGTTCCTGTGTGCCATTTATGAGTCAGCACTGATTGGCAAAAATGCAAGTCTATCAAAAGAACGTGGGCATCCTGCAGAGGCTTATGTAGAAGATAATCACAAAGGTAAAAAGTATATTAATATAACTGTGTTGGTCATGCAAAACTGGGGAATGGGTATTCAAAGGAATTATCCTTTTAAACAAACATTTTCATGTAGACTGTCCCTTTAAGTATATATTAATAGTGTTTCTCATGCAATTTATGTCTATCTTTATATATGGACTTATGTACAGTACATATGTGAGAATGTGCTGTATAAGTTACCTGCTAATAAATAAGACAGTTTTTTTATTCTTTACGTGGTGTGCTCTAACTAAAGGGGTAAATGCTACAAACAGAAATAGGAATGACAGGGTGGAAACAGACAGGCTCTTATAGAGGTCCATGCCCCATGAGAAGGGGAACTCTCACCTGTTAAGTGGTGGCTAGGGAGCCAAGATAGTTTACTTTTGAGTTTTAATGTACCTTTAACTATTACTTTGAGAAAAGGGATTAAAGGGACACTGAACCAAAAATTTTTCTTTCATGATAGAGCATGCAATTTTAAGCAACTTTATAATTTACTCCTATTATCAATTTTTATTCATTCTCTTGCTATCTTTAACTGAAAAGCAAGAATGTAAGTTTAGAAGACGGCCCATTTTTGGTTCACAACCTGGGTTGTCCTTGCTGATTATACAGCACCAATAAACAAGTGCTGTCCATGGTCTGAACCAAACATTTGAGGCTCCTTAGCTTAGATGCTTTCTTTTTCAAATAAAGATAGCAAGAGAACTAAGAAAAATTGACAATAGGAGTAAATGAGAAAGTTGCTTAAAATTGCATGCTCTATCTTAATCATGAAAGAAAAAATTTGGGTTTAGTGTCCCTTTCAAGAATTACCTAAAACAGGATTTTTCAAACCCAGGATTCAAGGAAGCGATAGCCCTACGCTTTACATTAATAAGTAGAACCTAAACTACTGCTAGCAGGAAGAAGAGGGACACTTTCATTACTACTACTACTACAGGAGTGTGAAATTAATACACAATATAAATAATATGATTCTTATAAGCATTACTGTTATGTTCAGTATCACTTTTTATATTCATTTTTACCAAACTAAAACAGATTTATACAATATATATGTTTTGTTTCAAATTATTTTCTGTATTTATTCTATTTGTTCTGATACGTTAGTAGTTCTATTTTTCCCCATGGATATCTTGTTTCTAATTGTATTCCTCTTAATTCAGACCAAATTAGTTACTTTTTTTTTTATATTTGATCTTTTGTATCAAATGCAAATCTAAAAGTACACAAACACTTTTCTGTGTGTTTAAAAGAACAACCAACATTAGTTTCTCCTTAATGTATTTGCAATGACATGTACTTGTTATATCAGTTGCAGAGTTTAAATAGTATGGGAAATTGCACCTTTAGGTATAATTTTGTGTATAAAATGACTAACTGCTAATTGAAACTACAATTATTTACACAAAATACTCATTTTTTAATTGTCTACACAGAGGTCAATACTTGGAGAGAACAATGGAAAGTTAATATTTTAGTACCACTCTTTAACAGACACCAACTGGGAGCATTATTTTATCTAAATCTTGTTTACATGGTTTCTGTGTAACCAGAAGGACACTAAAGTCAAAATAAAACTTTTATGATTACCATAGAGCAAGCAGTTTTAAAGGGACAGTATACACCCATTTTCATATAACTGCATGTAATAGACACTACTATAAATAATATGCACAGATACTGATATAAAAATCCAGTATAAAACCGTTTAAAAACTTACTTAGAAGCTCCCAGTTTAGCTCTGTTTAAAAGGTAGCTGGAACACCGACTGCTAGTGGGAAATAGCAGACATCCCCCACCCCCTTCCTTTGCATATGAAAAGACCCTTTACACAAACAGAAGCGAAGTGGAGTAGGGATACGTGGGTATTCTCCTAAAACTTTGGGGCTTGGTTAAGTGTCTGAAAATCAGCTCAATGTCATTTAAAAATAAGCAAAACTATACATATTTACAAAAATAAACTGTATGGACTATATAAATGGATAATCTACAAAACATTTATGCAAAGAAAAAGTTAGTGTATAATGTCCCTTTAAGAGACTTTCTAATTTACTTCTATTATCAAATTGTCCCCATTCTTTTCACATAAACACTTTTTTTGAAGCACAAACTCCTACTGTGCATGTGCACAAGTTCCTAGGGTATATGTATACTAGTCTGTAATTGGCTGATGGCTTTCACATGATAAAGGCGTTCGGCAAAATGGAAAAAGATACATTTGTCAGAAACAAAAATCTACTGCTTATTTGAAATTCAAATTAAGTTTTATAACATTGCATTCATATTATGCACTTGTTAATTATGCAATTCTACTGTATTTAGTTGTCCTTTAAGTACAGAAATGTTCAGTATGGATGAGGAAACAATAGACAAAATCATCTATTTCAAATTAGAAAAAAGGTGAAGGAGCTATTTTAAAAAAAAAAAAAAATTAATGCACTCCAGTAGGTAAAATAGATCATTGGGAACACATTAAAGGGGAGAAAATATTAGTGTACACTGTCCCTTTAAGATTCTTATAATGGATTCAAGATCATGTGACTACTCAAATTATAAATATCTGCATTGACTGCAGTGAACAATTACTCTGCTGGCACTGTTCTACTCACCTTTTTCACAATAAGTATGAACTGGAAGCTTGGTGCATCTGGATTACTTACAGACCAGTTTTAATGAAGGCCTCTACACTAACTAGATTCTGGTTATATGATACAATACTGTGCAATTAAAGTACTAAAGCTGAGGCTTGAGCCAATGTCAACTACTTTGAAGTCAATTGAAGGATTTAGAATTTTAAAGTCTCAAATCAAACGGAATACAAGAGGATTATGGAGCTGGTCAACAGTGTCTTATTTCCTCACTTTCTGAAATTAGGCTACGTAAGAAGCCACATGACTCCCAAATTCCTTCAATAATCTCAGTGTCATAATATTTAGAAAGGTGAAACGGCCACAAGATTTAGCTTGAGTGTGCAAAATGGTTTTAAGTGCCTTACAAAACAGAAGGTTATTTTATATGTAAACGTTTCAAATCTGTTTTCTCTTTAAGTGCTACTTCTTGCTTACGTTAACAAAATAAGCATATTTTCCCATTTCGGAAGGTGTTTAGTTTCTAGGGTTTACATCATTTGTCATATCTTAATAGCGGTCTTTAACAAACATTATTTGGAGATATCAAAAAGTGTTTCTAAAGCATGCTGTTTGAGTGTCAGCATGAGGAAAACATCATTTATGCTTACCTGATAAATTTATTTATCTTGTAGTGTATCCAGTCCACGGATCATCCATTACTTGTGGGATATTCTCCTTCCCAACAGGAAGTTGCAAGAGGATCACCCACAGCAGAGCTGCTATATAGCTCCTCCCCTCACTGTCATATCCAGTCATTCGACCAAAACAAGACGAGAAAGGAGAAACCATAGGGTGCAGTGGTGACTGTAGTTTAATTAAAATTTAGACCTGTCTTAACATTTTCTTAAGGTAACCCTCTAATTTTTTATCCATTGGATCTGAAAAAGCACAACTGTCCTCAACCTGGATAGTGGTACGCTTAGCTAAAGTAGAAACTGCTCCCTCCACCTTAGGGACCGTCTGCCATAAGTCCCGTGTAGTGGCGTCTATTGGAAACATTTTTCTAAATATAGGAGGTGGGGAAAAAGGCACACCGGGTCTATCCCACTCCTTGCTAATAATTTCTGTAAGCCTTTTAGGTATAGGAAAAACGTCAGTACACACCGGCACCGCATAGTATCTATCCAGCCTACACAATTTCTCTGGAATGGCAACTGTGTGTGTGGCAACTTGTGTCCCCCAAGCAATACACGGAGGTTCTCAAGCTTAAATTTAAAATTAGAAATCTCTGAATCAGGTTTCCCTGAGTCAGAGATGTCACCCACAGACTGAAGCTCTCCGTCCTCATGTTCTGCATACTGTGACGCAGTATCAGACATGGCTCTAACAGCATTTGCGCGCTCTGTATCTCTCCTAACCCCAGAGCTATCGTGCTTGCCTCTTAATTCAGGCAATCTAGATAATACCTCTGACAGGGTATTATTCATGATTGCAGCCATGTCCTGCAAGGTAATTGCTATGGGCGTCCCTGATGTAATTGGCGCCATATTAGCATGCGTCCCCTGAGCGGGAGGCGAAGGGTCTGACACGTGGGGAGAGTTAGTCGGCATAACTTCCCCCTCGACAGAACCCTCTGGTGATAATTCTTTTATAGATAAAGACTGATCTTTACTGTTTAAGGTGAAATCAATACATTTAGTACACATTCTCCTATGGGGCTCCACCATGGCTTTCAAACATAATTAACAAGTAGGTTCCTCTGTGTCAGACATGTTTAAACAGACTAGCAATGAGACTAGCAAGCTTGGAAAACACTTTAAAACAAGTTTACAAGCAATATAAAAAACGTTACTGAGCCTTTAATAAACACAAATTTTCTAAAATTTTGAAATAACAGTGAAAAAATGCAGTTACACTAACGAAATTTTTACAGTGTATGTAATAAGTTAGCAGAGCATTGCACCCACTTGCAAATGGATGAGTAACCCCTTAATACCAAAAACGGAATAACAAATGACAAAAACGTTTTTTAAACAATCACAACAACTGCCACAGCTCTACTGTGGCTTTTTACCTCCCTCAATACGACTTTTGAAGCCTTTTGAGCCTTTCAGAGAAGTCCTGGATCATGCAGGAAGAAGCTGGAAGTCTGAGTGGCCCCTCCCACTCATATTACAACAGTGGGAAGCCTCAGGGAACTGTTTCTAGGCAAAATTCAAGCCAGCCATGTGGAAAAAACTAGGCCCCAATAAGTTTTATCACCAAACATATGTAAAAAACGATTAAACATGCCAGCAAACGTTTTAAAATACACTTTTATAAGAGTATGTATCTCTATTAATAAGCCTGATACCAGTCGCTATCACTGCATTTAAGGCTTTACTTACATTACTTCGGTATCAGCAGCATTTTCTAGCAAATTCCATCCCTAGAAAAATATTTTAACTGCACATACCTTATTGCAGGAGAACCTGCACGCTATTCCCCCTCTGAAGTTACCTCACTCCTCAGAATATGTGAGAATAGCAAAGGATCTTAGTTACTTCTGCTAAGATCATAGAAAACGCAGGCAGATTCTTCTTCTTAATACTGCCTGAGATAAACAGTACACTTCGGTACCATTTAAAAATAACAAACTTTTGATTGAAGAAATAAACTAAGTATAAAACACCACAGTCCTCTTACGACCTCCATCTTAGTTGAGAGTTGCAAGAGAATGACTGGATATGACAGTGAGGGGAGGAGCTATATAGCAGCTCTGCTGTGGGTGATCCTCTTGCAACTTCCTGTTGGGAAGGAGAATATCCCACAAGTAATGGATGATCCGTGGACTGGATACACTTAACAAGAGAAAATGCCCCCCACACACACACACAAAACTGGGCAGTATGTGTAGTTCTTTAGTCTTTTAGCTCCAAATTTACATAGTGGCAAAGTGAACTTAATGTACAACAAAACCATTAACAGTGGTGTCTTGTTTAATTACTATAAGCTGATCTTTAATTACTGGCAAATAAATAAGGCCGTTATGTAATTTCAATTTCCTTCTCAGCCAGCGGCGCTAGCATAGGCTCAAAGTAAAATAAAAAATGTCTCTTTACAAGTATTTTCTGCACCATAATAGTAGCCTCAATTAAAATAGAGAATCAGTACAAGAATATTGTTCTCTGTGTTAAACACAGATCAATTTCTTATTGAAGCTCAACTTCTTCATCCAATCATTGCATGCCCCACAAGCTGGACGACAAGTGGGGCATGCAACGATTGGATGAAGCCAGATTCGTCATTACTCAGCTAAATCAAGGATGAGATGCCGGTGGAGGAACGGCATGATATTTAACCTCTCTAAATGGTAAATATTTTACAAACAAAACATTTTTAAATATTTTAATGGATTAAAGTCCCACTGATTTTATAGTTTTATATGCAGTGTATTAAAAGTCTAAATTTTACAATCACTCCTGTCCTGCTTTAAAGTTCTTAAAATTTTACACACTACTATACATAAACACACACACATTTAAATAAATTTGGATTTTTGTTGCATGAAGAGGTACTGGATAGAGAGATCTAGTACAGAGTGTCTGGAGTGGAGCATCACAGAGTATCAATTTTACATTTTCAAGAGTCCATGCTGCAGTATATTTTAGGCTATGGATCCTGCCCAACCTGTCTTCAGCCCATAGCCTCAATTGCTGGGCAGTGTGAGCATGCTCTTGATTGAAACTATGGAGTAGACAGTATGTCTTTTAATTGGTTGTTCCACCAGTTGATTTTAACTGAACATGCCTACCTGAAAAATTAATTTATTTCATGATGGTGAGAGTATTTATTGCCTCTTCTAAACACTAGGAGAAGGCAAAAGCAACCCCAACACACCAGAGCTTTAATTCCCTCCCACTTCCCATGATCCTCAGTCATACATAAAGTCAAGTAGATGAGCAGGAAAGATAAAGTGGGGCAAAAAGTGCAAAACAAGTAATGCTGCCACCTGAACAAAAATAAAGGGTGGGGTTTGTGGACTCTGGCCATCATAAAAGAAATGAATTTATCAGGTAAACAAAAAAATTGTGTGAGAGAGTACACAAGCAATAACTTGTGGGAATCAATACCCAAGCCAAGGAATCCACAAGACCACCGTGAATGGGGGGGGGGGGGAAACAGTGTAGACAGGAAATTACTATTCAGGCACTATGGCCCGCAGAGCAGCTGCAAAAGAAGCATACATATCAAAGTCATACAACTGAGAAAAAAAGTGTGCAAAAAAAAAAATCAAGTAGCTCTGCCTTACAAATCTGATCAATTGATGCCTTATTGCGAAAGAACCAAGAAGTAGCAACTGTTCTAATGTAGGGGAATCAACAGTAATGCGCTCAGAGAGAGATCTCCTCTGAGCTGGACAAAAAGAAGGAACCACAATATCCTGATGGTTTGTATCTGTAGCTACCACTTTATGAAGAAAAAGAATAGCTAGTGCGAAGAACACCCTCATGCAGATGAAAAATCAGAAAAGGAGGTTCAAATAAAGCGATGTTGCAATCATTAAGCGTAGAACTCCCATGCAAAGAGCTACTGAAGGACACAGAACAGACTGAAGATTTGAACAAGCTGAAATCAGCTTCAATCTTCTTTGTTTGGTTAAATAGAGTTTTAATAGATCCGGAGTCTATTTTAACAACCAGAAAAGTGACTCTGGTTTGGGGACTAAGAAAACGCTTTGAAAAATTGATCTTCTAACCATGCTACTAAAGAAACAACAAAATTCTGTTAATGTGAGATACTATGTGAGATACTGCTAAATGAAAAAGAAGGATCTTGTACTAAGATATCTTCCAGTTAAGGAGAAACTAAAATACCCTGGGGATCTTATCACCGACAAGAGGGTACCCAGAACCTTTGACAAAATTTTGGGAGCAGTAGCCAGATCCAAAGGAAGAGCAACAAACTCAAAATATTTGTCTTTGAAGGCAAATCTTTGAAACAAATAATGATCTCTGAATAGCAACATGAAGATAAGCATCCTTTAAATCTATTGTGGACATAAACTGACCTTGCTGCACAGAAGGCAGAATAGTCCAAATAGTTTGAATCTTAAAAGTAGGAACTCTAAGAAACTTGATCAGAGCCTTTAAATCCAGAACTGGTCTGAAAATTCCTTCCTTCTTTAAAATGATGAGAAAATTTGAATAAAAACCCAACCCTTGTTCCAAAATCGTAACTGACTCCATAGATTCCAGATGTAAAAAAACTGAAACAAGGCTTTTGCTTTCAAAGGAGCCTTTGAAACATGAGACAAAAAGAAACCTTCCTCTGGGAGGCCATACCCTGAGAACTATTTGTTAACCCTGAGATAACATAATTTATGCTTACCTGATAAATTCCTTTCTTCTGTTGTGCGATCAGTCCACGGGTCATCATTACTTCTGGGATATAACTCCTCCCCAACAGGAAATGCAAGAGGATTCACCCAGCAGAGCTGATATAGCTCCTCCCCTCTACGTCAGTCCCAGTCATTCGACCAAGAATCAACGAGAAAGGAGTAACCAAGGGTGAAGTGGTGACTGGAGTATAATTTAAAAAATATTTACCTGCCTTAAAAAACAGGGCGGGCCGTGGACTGATCGCACAACAGAAGAAAGGAATTTATCAGGTAAGCATAAATTATGTTTTCTTCTGTTATGTGCGATCAGTCCACGGGTCATCATTACTTCTGGGATACCAATACCAAAGCAAAAGTACACGGATGACGGGAGGGATAGGCAGGCTCATTATACGGAAGGAACCACTGCCTGAAGAACCTTTCTCCCAAAAATAGCCTCCGAAGAAGCAAAAGTGTCAAATTTGTAAAATTTGGAAAAAGTATGAAGCGAAGACCAAGTTGCAGCCTTGCAAATCTGTTCAACAGAGGCCTCATTCTTAAAGGCCCAAGTGGAAGCCACAGCTCTAGTGGAGTGAGCTGTAATTCTTTCAGGAGGCTGCTGTCCAGCAGTCTCATAGGCTAAACGTATTATGCTACGAAGCCAGAAAGAGAGAGAGGTAGCAGAAGCTTTTTGACCTCTCCTCTGTCCAGAATAAACGACAAACAGGGAAGAAGTTTGGCGAAAATCTTTAGTTGCCTGCAAGTAGAACTTGAGGGCACGAACTACATCCAGATTGTGTAGAAGACGTTCCTTCTTTGAAGAAGGATTTGGACACAAGGATGGAACAACAATCTCTTGATTGATATTCCTGTAAGTAACTACCTTAGGTAAGAACCCAGGTTTAGTACGCAGAACTACTTTATCTGAGTGAAAAATCAGATAAGGAGAATCACAATGTAATGCTGATAACTCAGAGACTCTTCGAGCCGAGGAAATAGCCATTAAAAACAGAACTTTCCAAGATAACAATTTTATATCAATGGAATGAAGGGGTTCAAATGGAACACCTTGTAAAACGTTAAGAACTAAGTTTAAACTCCATGGCGGAGCAACGGCTTTAAACACAGGCTTGATCCTAGCTAAAGCTTGACAAAAAGCCTGGACGTCTGGATTTTCTGACAGACGCCTGTGTAACAAGATGGACAGAGCTGAAATCTGTCCCTTTAATGAACTAGCCGATAAACCCTTTTCTAAACCTTCTTGTAGAAAAGACAATATCCTAGGGATCCTAACCTTACTCCAGGAGTAACGTTTGGATTCGCACCAGTATAGGTATTTGCGCCATATTTTATGGTAAATCTTTCTAGTAACAGGCTTCCTAGCCTGGATCAGGGTATCAATAACCGACTCAGAAAAACCACGCTTTGATAAAATCAAGCGTTCAATTTCCAAGCAGTCAGCTTCAGAGAAGTTAGATTTTGATGTTTGAATGGACCCTGTATCAGAAGGTCCTGTCTCAGAGGTAGAGACCAAGGTGGACAGGATGACATGTCCACTAGATCTGCATACCAAGTCCTGCGTGGCCATGCAGGCGCTATTAGAATCACAGATGCTCTCTCTTGTTTGATTTTCGCAATCAATCGAGGAAGCAGCGGGAAGGGTGGAAACACATAAGCCATCCCGAAGTTCCAAGGTGCTGTCAAAGCATCTATCAGAACCGCTTCCGGATCCCTGGATCTGGACCCGTAGTGAGGAAGTTTGGCGTTCTGGCGAGACGCCATGAGATCTATCTCTGGTTTGCCCCAACGTCGAAGTATTTGGGCAAAAATCTCCGGATGAAGTTCCCACTCTCCCGGATGAAAAGTCTGGCGACTCAAGAAATCCGCCTCCCAGTTCTCCACTCCCGGGATGTGGATTGCTGACAGGTGGCAAGAGTGAGACTCTGCCCAGCGAATTATCTTTGATACTTCCATCATTGCTAGGGAGCTTCTTGTCCCTCCCTGATGGTTGATGTAAGCTACAGTCGTGATATTGTCCGACTGAAACCTGATGAACCCCTGAGTTGTTAATTGGGGCCAAGCTAGAAGGGCATTGAGAACTGCCCTCAATTCCAGAATGTTTATTGGAAGGAGACTCTCCTCCTGATTCCATAATCCCTGAGTCTTCAGAGAATTCCAGACAGCGCCCCAACCTAGCAGGCTGGCGTCTGTTGTTACGATTGTCCAGTCTGGCCTGCTGAATGGCATCCCCCTGGACAGGTGTGGCCGATAAAGCCACCATAGAAGAGAATTTCTGGTCTCTTGATTCAGATTCAGGGTAGGGGACAAATCTGAGTAATCCCCATTCCACTGACTTAGCATGCACAATTGCAGCGGTCTGAGGTGTAGGCGTGCAAAAGGTACTATGTCCATTGCCGCTACCATTAAGCCGATCACCTCCATGCATTGAGCTACTGACGGGTGTTGAATGGAATGAAGGACACGGCATGCATCCTGAAGCCTTGTTAACCTGTCTTCTGTCAGGTAAATCTTCATTTCTACAGAATCTATAAGAGTCCCCAAGAATGGAACTCTTGTGAGAGGAAAAAGAGAACTTTTCTTTTCGTTCACTTTCCATCCATGCGACCTTAGAAATGCCAGAACTAACTCTGTATGAGACTTGGCAGTTTGAAAGCTTGAAGCTTGTATTAGAATGTCGTCTAGGTACGGAGCTACCGAAATCCCTCGCGGTCTTAGTACCGCCAGAAGGGCGCCCAGAACCTTTGTGAAGATTCTTGGGGCCGTAGCCAATCCGAATGGAAGAGCTACAAACTGGTAGTGCCTGTCTAGGAAGGCAAACCGTAGATACCGTTGATGATCTTTGTGAATCGGTATGTGAAGGTAAGCATCTTTTAAATCCACTGTGGTCATGTACTGACCCTTTTGGATCATAGGTAAGATTGTCCGAATAGTTTCCATTTTGAACGATGGAACTCTTAGGAATTTGTTTAGAATCTTTAAATCTAAGATTGGCCTGAAAGTTCCCTCTTTTTTGGGAACCACAAACAGGTTTGAGTAGAACCCTTGTCCTTGTTCCGACCGCGGAACTGGATGGATCACTCCCATTAATAACAGATCTTGTACACAGCGTAGAAACGCTTCTTTCTTTATCTGGTTTGTTGACAACCTTGACAGATGAAATCTCCCTTTTGGGGGAGATAATTTGAAGTCTAGAAGGTATCCCTGAGATATGATCTCCAGCGCCCAGGGATCCTGAACATCTCTTGCCCAGGCCTGAGCGAAGAGAGAAAGTCTGCCCCCCACTAGATCCGGTCCCGGATCGGGGGCTCTCGGTTCATGCTGTCTTTGGGGCAGTAGCAGGTTTCCTGGCCTGTTTGCCCTTATTCCAGGACTGGTTAGGTTTCCAGCCTTGTCTGTAACGAGCAACAGCTCCTTCCTGTTTTGGTGCAGCGGAGGTTGACGCTGCTCCAGGTTTGAAATTCCGAAAGGGACGAAAATTAGACTGTCTAGCCTTAGCTTTGGCTTTGTCTTGAGGTAGGGCGTGGCCCTTACCTCCTGTAATGTCAGCGATAATTTCTTTCAACCCGGGCCCAAATAAAGACTGCCCCTTGAAAGGTATATTAAGTAATTTAGACTTAGAAGTAACATCAGCTGACCAGGATTTTAGCCACAGTGCTCTACGTGCCTGTATGGCGAATCCAGAGTTCTTAGCCGTAAGTTTGGTTAAATGTACTACGGCCTCCGAAATGAATGAATTGGCTAGTTTAAGGACTCTAAGCCTGTCCATAATGTCGTCTAGCGTAGATGAACTAAGGTTCTCTTCCAGAGACTCAATCCAAAATGCTGCCGCAGCCGTAATCGGCGCGATACATGCAAGGGGTTGCAATATAAAACCTTGTTGAACAAACATTTTCTTAAGGTAACCCTCTAATTTTTTATCCATTGGATCTGAAAAAGCACAGCTATCCTCCACCGGGATAGTGGTACGCTTAGCTAAAGTAGAAACTGCTCCCTCCACCTTAGGGACCGTTTGCCATAAGTCCCGAGTAGTGGCGTCTATTGGAAACATCTTTCTAAATATCTTAGGGGGTGAGAACGGCACACCGGGTCTATCCCACTCCTTAGTAACAATTTCAGTTAATCTCTTAGGTATAGGAAAAACGTCAGTACTCGCCGGTACCGCAAAGTATTTATCCAACCTACACATTTTCTCTGGTATTGCAACGGTGTTACAATCATTGAGAGCTGCTAAGACCTCCCCTAGTAATGCACGGAGGTTCTCCAATTTAAATTTAAAATTTGAAATATCTGAATCCAATCTGTTTGGATCAGAACCGTCACCCACAGAATGAAGCTCTCCGTCCTCATGCTCTGCAAGCTGTGACGCAGTATCAGACATGGCCCTAGTATTGTCAGCGCACTCTGTTCTCACCCCAGAGTGATCACGCTTGCCTCTTAGTTCTGGTAATTTAGACAAAACTTCAGTCATAACAGTAGCCATATCATGTAATGTTATCTGTAATGGCCGCCCAGATGTATTAGGCGCCATAATATCACTCACCTCCCGGGCGGGAGATGCAGGTACTGCCGCGTGAGGCGAGTTAGTCGGCATAACTCTCCCCTCGCAGTTTGGTGAAATTTGTTCACATTGTACAGATTGACTTTTATTTAAAGTAGCATCAATACAGTTAGTACATAAATTTCTATTGGGCTCCACCTTGGCATTGGAACAAATGACACAGATAATCTCTGAGTCAGACATGTTTAACACACTAGCAATAACTTGCAACTTGGTTATAATCTTTTTTAGCAAAAACGTACTGTGCCTCAAAGAGGTACTTAAACGATTAAATGACAGTTGAGATAATGAACTGAAACAGTTATAGCATCAAGCTTAAAATAACACAACTTTTAGCAAAGGTTTGTTCCCATTAGTAAATAACTAAATTTGATATAAAAAATTATAGAGTAACGTTTTTATTCACAGTCAATAAAAATTCTCACAGCTCTGCTGAGAGAATGTACCTCCCTTCAAAGAAGTTTGAAGACCCCTGAGATCTGTCAGTGAACCGGATCATGCAGGAAATATAATAGTAGCTGACTGGAATTTTTTGATGCGTAGCAAAAGAGCGCCAAAAACGGCCCCTCCCTCTCACACACAGCAGTGAGGAGAAACGAAACTGTCACAATTTAAAACAGACAACTGCCAAGTGGAAAATAATGCCCAAACATTTATTTACTCAGTACCTCAGCAATGTAAACGATTCTACATTCCAGCAAAAACGTTTAACATGACAATATTTATTAAAAGGATTAGTGACCTTTAACAGAGTAGTTCCGGTGAAAAACCATTCCCAGAATACTGAAGTGTATACATACATGTCATTATAACGGTATAGCAGGATTTTTTCATCAATTCCATTCAGAAAATAAAAACTGCTACATACCTCAATGCAGATTCATCTGCCCGCTGTCCCCTGATCTGAAGCCTTTACCTCCCTCAGATGGCCGAGAACAGCAATATGATCTTAACTACTCCGGTTAAAATCATAGTAAAAAAACTCTGGTAGATTCTTCTTCAAACTCTGCCAGAGAAGTAATAACACGCTCCGGTGCTATTGTAAAATAACAAACTTTTGATTGAAGTCATAAAAACTAAGTATAATCACCATAGTCCTCTCACACATCCTATCTAGTCGTTGGGTGCAAGAGAATGACTGGGACTGACGTAGAGGGGAGGAGCTATATCAGCTCTGCTGGGTGAATCCTCTTGCATTTCCTGTTGGGGAGGAGTTATATCCCAGAAGTAATGATGACCCGTGGACTGATCGCACATAACAGAAGAAAATATATTTTTAACCTAGGGATCCTGAACAGACCACAACCAAACCTTTTGAATAAAGCATAACCTGCGTCCTACCAGAATATCTGTATTGGGGGCCACACCTTCATGCTGACTTGGAGAAGGAAGCAGGTTTCTTAGACTGCTTATATCTGTTCCTATCTGAATGTGGCTTCAATGCAGAATTGGAATCCTTGTTTCCGAAAAGAAGAAAGAAGATTTCTTTACCTTGTTCTGACTAAACTTACCCTTAGACTTCTTGTCTTGGGGAAGAAAAGTCCCTTTACTTCCAGTCGCAGTAGAATTGATAGAATTGAACCCAGACCCAAAAAACATTTTTTCTCTGAAGAGAGAGAAATAAAAGTCTGGATTTAGAAACCATATCAGCTAACCAGGACTTTAAGCCATAATGCCCTTCCAGAAAGGAATGCCAATTACACACTCAGAATTGATCTAAATTATGTCCATAACTACATCACAAATTAAAGCATTGGCAGATTTCAGCAGACTCAAAAGGTTAGGAAAATTACTTCTCAAAACTAGCCAAAGAAAAAAAAGTGTCTTAGAAACTACCTCAGAGACAGCATTAGGAACAGGAAAAACCTCTTGAGATTTAGCAGAAGTTTTAAAAATCAAATACCTGAGCATTATCTAATACAGGCTAAGCGCTAGAAGGTAAATCATGAACTGACCTTTTCCGCTTACTTTAGGGGGTCATAACCATTAGCATTTTGAATACAGTGAATACACAATCCTTGAATCTTGGAGAAAAATCTGTAGAACTACCCTGTGTAGAACAAACAGGAGAAGGGCAGACACTTAAGAAGCAATAGCAGAATTAGTCTGATTGGGATGGAAAATATTCAGAAGAGTTAGCTTCTAATGGGATTTTAGGGACAGACACAGATGATTAGTAAAAAAATAAATAAAAAATCCTACTATAAAAGTAGAAAAAACACAACCATAAGGCTATATTGCACCAAAAAAGAGCTCTTGCAGCAAGGGGAAAATGTACCCCTCCAAAAAAGCATTAACAAGGACAGAAGAACACAGAGTGCTAACCCGACACAAAAAAAGAAGAAGAACGCACAAGAGAACAGTGCACACTACACAACCTAATAGCACGCTTAAAAAACCCTGACACACTAACCTGATCGGCTGATGTGTGCAAAGCTGACAAAGCGACGGACACAACTCATAAGCCTATGCACACTAACATGCCAAAAGAATAGGCATGCAGAAAAATTTAAAACGGAATAGATCCTCAATTATAAGGAGCCATAAAATATATAGTTAATTTTGTCCTTAGGCTACAGAGTACAATAAACGTACAGACTAAATAGCCCAACAGGCTTATATGAGTGCCAGAAATATAAAAAAGAAAAAAGTACTTATCCATAGGCACCCAACTACTGGCAGATAAAACTGAATTCAGTAGAAAGCCAAACCAGTGCAGAAACATTACAGCAGAGGATATGGGATAGTATGCCAACGACTCAACAGTAGGAGGCAAAGGACAGGCCACGCTTATAACCAACTCCCATATGGTGTAATTGTGCCACTACCCAATACTCCCAATACATGCCTCCGTCAATTAGCAGCACTCTGAGGGGAAAATGGGCCTCAACTTAGTCGGAGAACCCCTCTCATAGAAAAACATCTGGAGCACCTTCATGCTTCACCTACCTCCAGCGGAGGCAAAGACAAGATTTGTTTCTAGTAAGGTGGAAGGGGTTTTATAAAGCTCTTGGGGTTTGGAAATATTTGCCTCCTCCTAATGGTCAGGAAGAGTAACTCCCAGGAGTAATGGATTGTGGACTCTCACCACCTTTATGAAAGAAAACCCTGTTTAGGATTAGCAATAGACTCAGCACATAAGGTACAAAGCTGAGCAGGTGGATACACCTGAGACTATTTACAAAGCAAACACAAATTAGAAGGAGGTCAAATAAAAGAGGATCTCCCTTCTAGTTGATCAGTAAGTGAACCAGAGGCCTGAGCTGACAGTAACAGTAAGTAATTATCTCAAGGGACAGTACACTGTAAAATTGTTTTTATAATAATGTATTTGCAATGACTTGTTATACCAGCTGTTATACCAGCTGTTTGTGTATATGAAGTAGCTGGTTTTGTGCTTTTTTTTTTTAAATATATTTTTTTATTGAGGTTGTGCGAAATAATACAGCTTATATAAAAGAACATAGCATAAGACAAACTAAAAATAATTCACAGTATAGATGATACAATGCAATAGACTGGAACCTCTTTTTCTTTTTAACATGGTCTAAACAAAATGCGTTTCCTCACTTGACATTGAAGGCAACTCTTGTGCCTCTAAAAACATGCATCAAACTCTGAGAGAGGAAATTTAGTGATTTGAACGGTCACCTGTAGACCTATAAACTAAAATTAGATTGGTAATTAACATATGAAGTAATGACCACAATGAAAGTACTATTTTTAAATGGAAATAACGTAATGAAACAATCAGAGACTCTACTGGAAAATTATGTTGATCAGTCCTGCTGAGTGAAATGTAGTGGTTAGAGTCAATACTGTGGTAATATGAGAAGGTAAATGCTAGGGGGGTATTTAGAGTTGCGGCATAGACGAGAGAAGCCGCATATGTAGCTCTCCACATCTAGGAGGTCCATTATGTGGGGGGGGGGGGGGGAGGTGGTAGGGTAAATTCTCAAAGTGGGTGAGGAAATGGGAAAGTGTTTTAATTATTTATCTATCCTTCCCTTTTTGTATTAAGATTAAGATTGGGGCGTTATAGATATTAAATATTAGGCTGAACTCTATGAATAAATGGCCTCTGCGAGTTACTATAATAGGTACAAGTGATAGTGTTTATGAGAATGGGAACTTAGTAGATGCCAGCCAGGCAGACATGGAGAATATTAATATAAGAGACATATGAACTTGCCATGGCAACCCAACAGCCATACATAAGGTATTGACAACATGCTCAAAGTCTTAACCAAGAATAGGAACATTGTTTAAAGAGATTGATTTTCTATGTGATGTAATGCTAGGGCTAAAGCGCTTCTACAAAGCCCTAAAGTTGTATAACATAGGCGTCACACTGCCCCGGCCGCTGGCAGTAGCGCGTCTTAACTAGAAGCTGTATCAAGACTCTGAGAATAGATATAGTATAAAAAAAAAATCATCTTTAAAACTAAATAAAATAACTAGGGAAGTGGTGATCTAGCCCTACTTAATTAAGCATGGGGGCATATATAGAGAGTGTTAAATTTAGATTCCAGTAACATTCCCATGTGTGCAAATAAAACAGCAAACAATTGCAACACAAGGCTGAACCATGTGAATAAAACAGAATGGCCCTATGTTAGAAAAGTAATTATATGATTATCCAGCATTAGAGTTCTCATGTATCCTTTTCTCAGCAAATTTTGCCCAGTTAAGAAACAAGCATATTTAGCTAGTATGTATTAGAACAGAGTAAGCATTTTTGTGGGCTATATAACGCACCCAAAAGCAGGCATAATGGACAGTGTAGATATATAAGATCATAATGTAAAAAGGGTATGGGCAAACGGCAACAGGGGGAGAATATAACAGGGAAAAGTTTCGGGTCTCAACCAACGCCTGTTTTCCCAATGTCCATATAATGTAGACAGAACAAGTCATCCTTTGTGAGCACAGAACTGATTCCATCCCCTGCTCTATAATGAGCGTTGTGTAGCAGATACGGTGAACATAGAGACCATTGCGGCGGCACAAAAGGCAAATCTGACTGTGCGAGTGAATAGAGGAGTTTCACCTTGCTATTGACGTGCTTGGGCTCATCTGATGTATCTACCCGGGCAGTTGGATAAGTTACCTGCATGACGGTCTGCGACTTAGGATCTGAAGCCATTCTTGGGCTACCTCTGGAAGAGGGTGGTTCGGGAGCAAGATATAGGTATAAATTCTGTCGGGCTACCACTCTCCATCTTTGAGCAGGGCTCTGCTGACGCGGCTTTGCGTCCTGCTGTATTATCACTGTCACGGCGTTAGTCTTGGCAGCGGCTGTATACAGAGAGTGCTCTCCCTCTTGAAGTGTTCCACAGTGTTGCATGGTTTGGTTAGTAGACATACCATTGCAGGTTGTTCCTTCCGTTGTGCCATCATCCCGTTCTTCCATAGGTATACTGCAGGCAGGGGGTAAGCGCCGGGGCCCCATAGCACCACCCCCATCCTGTACTAGAGAGGTAGACTTAATGAGGTTGGGCTGCCGGGACTGATAGCCGCCATTGCTGCTAGAAGCTGTGTACAACTTGTCTGCCAAGCTAGCGTGGTGGGCGTCAAGTAAGCACCTCAGTTCCTCTAGAAAGTGGAGCGAAGTCTGCATACTGCAAGCTGGGTAGGGAACCTTGAGGAGAAATAGATTTTCAGCTTCCTCAGAGCTAATTAGGCGGCAATAGGCCTGCAAATAAGATGTAGCGTCCTCAAGATGGCGGCCCTCACTCCTTGCTCAATAGTATTAGAGAATGGTGGCGGACTGGTGCAGTCTCTCCGGGTCCCTAAAAGTTCATAGCAATAGAATACCAGCTCTTGGGTCTATCCACATCGGTTTGGGTTAGGAAAGGGTTGCTGCAGAATGTGAAAAAAAACCCTAAATTAGGATCCTGGGCCCGGGAGCTGCACCAGGAAACGTCCGACCAGCTCTGCAGTTGGCTCCGCCCCCCTGGTTTTGTGCTTTTAAACCACAGCCTATTACAATGGGTTGAGCTTCAGGTAATATCATAGCTCATTATGTTATCACTTTGTGTACACACACTTGCTTTCTTATCTTATATTTACCTGGAAAACTAAAGTTCAATACATAGAGATAACAATGGAAAATTATTTTATTACTTAACTATCCTGCACCCCACTGTGAGTTTAATTTTATTCTGCTGTCTGTGTTTACTTATAGCTTGTCAATAGAATATACTCCAGTATAGAAACTTTCATTATAGGTTGGGATACCACAGGCTAAATCAGCTATTTCAAATGCCAAAATAGGGGAAAAGGAGCTACTTGTAAACAATTTAATACACTCCAGCAGGTAAAATGAATCAATGGGAACAATTTAAAGTGGAGAACATTTTTGGGTGAACTGTCCCTTTAAGCATCAGAGATACACAGATGCAAAAAAAATAGACATACGGTACTGTTCAAATAAGCACTAAAAAAAACCCCTGTAAAAACAGTAAAAAGCCTTGTATAAGAAATGTAGAATGTAGAAAGCACATTAAGGGTTAAATAAAATTTGTACCCCAAATTTGAAGCCAAGCTCTGATGATCAGAGTACCTCCACCGATCCTGAGAACCTTCCTATAACACTGAGAATATTACAGCAGCACAGGAAAGGATTAGAACACAGAAAATGATGTTCTTATAGACCTCTTCATGGCCTGCAAATTAGCTGCTACCCTTACCAAGTCTGCTAGTCCTAAAGTTTACTATCACACTTTTTCTGGCCTTACAGGAGAAACTCCAGCTCAAACTAGCACTTCCTTAAAAGATGTGCTTCCTCCACCTCGTCTAGGGAAGGTATACCCATTTATTTTCTCTTCGCCTACTTTTTGCAATCTTGATGCCAAAGAGTTGTGATGTACAGAAGAAATAGATGTACCCCTTACTCTTACTCTAAATGTGTTTTTTCCTCAGATGGTATTCTTTTGTAAAAACAGGATCAACCTATGTATGAGAACATGAAGGCTGCACAGAGCGACTCCTTAGGAGGGGGTAGTGGCACAGCTTGCCCTGAAGTTAAGGAAAAAGTTGTTACTGGCATGTTCCTGCAAGGATTTAAATTGGGGTATCTTGGCTTGCAGCCTATTACTCGTACCATAAGCTAATAGAGGGCTTTTTTTATTTTGCCTGGAAGCTGCCTACTGTCTTAAGAAAATCTCCCTACATACTTGTATGTCAGAATAGTAATCAACATGCTATATATAAGGCAAAGCTCTAGGCTCTGGCATTGTGTGTGTATGTGTATGTATGTGTGTGTGTGTGTATGTGTGTGTGTGTGTGTGTGTGTGTGTGTGTATGTGTGTGTGTGTGTGTGTGTGTGTGTATGTGTGTGTATGTGTGTGTATGTGTGTGTATGTGTATGTGTGTGTGTGTGTATGTATGTGTGTGTGTGTGTATGTATGTATGTATGTATGTATGTGTGTGTGTGTGTGTGTGTATGTGTATGTATGTGTGTGTGGTGTATGTATGTATGTGGTGTATGTGTGTGTGGTGTATGTATGTATGTATGTGTGTGTGTGGTGTATGTATGTATGTATGTGTGTGTGTGGTGTATGTATGTATGTATGTATGTATGTATGTGTGTGTGTGTGTGTGTATGTGTATGTGTGTGTGTGGTGTATGTGTGTGTGGTGTATGTGTGTGTGGTGTATGTGTGTGTGGTGTATGAGCTCTCTGTGCTGCCTTTCTGGAATTAACTTTGGTTTCCCTGACTATTCTTCAGTTAGCAGATTCTGCATAAATAATGTGCTGATTTCTAAGTATTGACCTGTTCTGAACTCTTCTTAACACTTCTTTAACACAAATATAGTTTCATTTGGTGCCATCCTGATACAGACATTTACCTACAAATCACGTTTTGTTTGTTGTTTTTCTCTGCTGTTGCCAGCCTGTCTGACCCTGCCACAGATCACCAGCCTGTGTTCCTGATACAGATGCCCAAGAACTCTGTCTAACCAAATGGGCTCCATTTAACTAGCAGCAATAGCTGGTTCGAAGCTCCAGCATGTCAGTCTCGCTCAGAGCAAGCATGTATCGCTAGTTAAGCTTAACCTTTCCACGACACTTTAAGTGGCAGATTACAATCATCTCGATCTGATCTAGATGTTTGACAGCACCCTCTTGCGCGTGATTGGCCACGCACAAGCAGGGAACAGCATTGCACAAGCAGTGAATTGTACAAAGTTGATGCTCGCTATGAAGCTTGGTGGATAAGGTTCAAGACCACAAACCTCTTCAGCACAGACTTTGATGAATGGAGCCCTCTGCACCTGTGGGTTTAAACCCGAACACCACTACAAGCATAACAGAGAACTCTCAAAAAAAAAATTACCTAGGTGATCTAAAAGTACTCAGCGTAATATATTGGTGCAATAATTCTCTTTTTAAATCAACCATACAATAAAAAAACTCAGGAAACAATCCTGCAGTAGCCCATGTGCACCAATAGTTTAGGATAAATTAACACAAAGGGAAACCTAAACCAC
Organism: Bombina bombina; assembly: GCF_027579735.1. Taxonomy (NCBI): domain Eukaryota; kingdom Metazoa; phylum Chordata; class Amphibia; order Anura; family Bombinatoridae; genus Bombina; species Bombina bombina. The sequence continues at coordinate 446,820,467 of NC_069502.1, forward strand.
ATTTTCTAAGTCTTATCTGAAACCAGTAGTACAATCACCTCATCCTAATCTTTTAAGGATAACAAAACATGCTTAGCACTGATTATCGAGATATACTCAAAAGGCAAACAGTGGATCCCCTCCAAAAGAAAAGTTAACCATCTCTATTGCATGGGGGTGCTTGCATGTTGGAAACCATTTGCAAGGTCACAGGTGGGAGGGGGGGTTGTTGGGGCAACAATATAAACCCAAGCTTCTTGGAAAAGACAAGGTAAATGTTGCTGACACACACACACACACAAAACTTAGCCACAACAAAACTACATATTTTATAAACCAAAAAATAGATTTCTTCCTTAATACTATGCTGCCACTTGCCCCGTCCAATGTCAGTATTTAGTGAACTTAAACGGAAACAGCCTGTTATTTTCAAACTGGATGTGTCAAAATGCGTGACTGCTCTTTGTAATATGTGTTTATTTTTTCTGAGAAGAAACCTGCATTCATTTTCAATGGCTGGTCTAGCTCCAGGTGAGGAAACTAACAGTGTCCTTTCAAATATATTATTCTACTACAATAATAAACACTAGCAAAAAAGGTTCATGTTAGAGACCTGTACAGCTAAATTCTAGCTACTTGCTTACAGCTAGCCTGTCAAGGTAGTGTTAACATTGTACAGATTTTTTGGTGGTCTTCAAATAAAACCGCTAATTTAACATACACTTTATAACAGGAACAGTTCGTTGTCATGAAATTCTAAGTAAACATTTAGATCGCAACCAAGTGAAGTAAGAATGTTCTGAAATACCTACTCACTCAGATAAACAAATATCCCACACAAGGTAATCAAGTACTAAAAGTAGTCTTAACATTGACAAAACAGTGGTTGTATGACAATGTATCATGAACTCATATGTTTGAACTGATTTATTATATGTTTGTATTAAACAAGTTATATTTATAGTGATAATATAAGAGTCCTGAATGATGGATAAATACTTTTGGAGAAGGACCAAGGACAGTCCCCACCAATGCCACAAAAATCTAAGTGAGGGTGAAAGAAGATCATAAATGAAATTGGCATAAAGCCTCTCTCATCACAGGATGAGGGGCCATACAATGGGTCAAGTCGAGCGGGAACGCATGGTAACGGAGTTCCTGCACTATTTTTGCAGGGGGAACTAAGTTTCCCCTGGACAGAGAACAGAACTGGTTCAGTAAACACTGCTGCTGCTGCTTGGAGTAGCTGGAGCACAGTCTGATTAGAGGGATAGTGAGAGCCTCTAGTAATGGACAGTAGCACTTCCTACAATACACTACATGCAAGCCTGCCAGTGGTCCTGCTGTGTGATCACCCTGCAATGTGTGGAACACACGGTGCTTACATTTCTGTGTGACTTGTTTGGGGTAATTTAGTTCCCCTCAGCAGAAAGAAGACTATTGCACCTTAAGTGGGTGAGACTCTGTGACAGAGGATGTGTCTCAGGCCCAAAGGCAACCATTCAACCCTTCATTGGTTTTAATTTGCTTTCATTGACCAACGTGTATAGATTATATACATATAAATACAGTGTGTGTGTGTGTGTGTGTGTGTGTGTGTATATGTGTGTGTATAAAACAATATTAATTGTATGGTGAGTTCCCACACTTTTTTTTGTAGGACTTGACCCCTGGGCCATACCTCTTCTTTTCATATTTTTCTAACTCCAGCTACAGGCAGAATAAAGTATATGATAATTATTATAATTGTTATTATCATCCATTTATAAAGCATCACCAAGGCAAACAGTGAACATCAGTGCTAGCCAAAATCATTATAGTAAATGGCTGAATATTAGTAGGTGAAAACATAATTTATGCTTACCTGATAAATTTATTTCTCTTGTAGTGTATCCAGTCCACGGATCATCCATTACTTATGGGATATTCTCCTTCCCAACAGGAAGTTGCAAGAGGATCACCCACAGCAGAGCTGCTATATAGCTCCTCCCCTAACTGCCATATCCAGTCATTCGACCGAAACAAACAGAGAAAGGAGAAACCATAGGGTGCAGTGGTGACTGTAGTTTAATTAAATTTTAGACCTGCCTTAAAATGACAGGGCGGGCCGTGGACTGGATACACTACAAGAGAAATAAATTTATCAGGTAAGCATAAATTATGTTTTCTCTTGTTAAGTGTATCCAGTCCACGGATCATCCATACTTATGGGATACCAATACCAAAGCTAAAGTACACGGATGATGGGAGGGACAAGGCAGGGATTAAGCGGAAGGAACCACTGCCTGAAGAACCTTTCTCCCAAAAACAGCCTCCGAAAAAGCAAAAGTATCAAATTTGTAAAATTTTGAAAAAGTGTGAAGTGAAGACCAAGTCGCGGCCTTGCAAATCTGTTCAACAGAGGCCTCATTTTTAAAGGCCCAGGTGGAAGCCACAGCTCTAGTAGAATGAGCTGTAATTCTTTCAGGGGGCTGCTGTCCAGCAGTCTCATAGGCTAGGTGTATAATACTCCGAAGCCAAAAGGAAAGAGAGGTTGCCGAAGCATTTTGACCTCTCCTCTGTCCAGAATAAACGACAAACAGGGAAGATGTTTGACGAAAATCTTTAGTAGCTTGTAAGTAAAACTTCAAGGCACGGACTACGTCCAGATTATGTTAAAGACGTTCCTTCTTTGAAGAAGGATTAGGACACAATGATGGAACAACAATCTCTTGATTGATATTCTTGTTAGAAACCACCTTAGGTAAAAACCCAGGTTTGGTACGCAGAACTACCTTATCTGCATGAAAAATCAGATAAGGAGAATCACATTGTAAGGCAGATAGCTCAGAGACTCTTCGAGCCGAGAAATAGCCATCAAAAACAGAACTTTCCAAGATAAAAGCTTAATATCAATGGAATGAAGGGGTTCAAACGGAACTCCTTGAAGAACTTTAAGAACCAAGTTTAAGCTCCACGGGGGAGCAACAGGTTTAAACACAGGCTTAATTCTAACCAAAGCCTGACAAAATGCCTGGACGTCTGGAACTTCTGCCAGACGCTTGTGCAAAAGAATAGACAGAGCAGAAATCTGTCCCTTTAAGGAACTAGCTGATAATCCTTTGTCCAAACCCTCTTAGAGAAAGGAGAATATCCTAGGAATCCTAACCTTACTCCATGAGTAATTCTTGGATTCACACCAGTAAAGATATGTACGCCATATCTTGTGATAGATTTTCCTGGTAACAGGCTTTCGTGCCTGTATTAAGGTATCAATGACTGACTCGGAGAACCCACGCTTTGATAGAATCAAGCGTTCAATCTCCATGCAGTCAGTCTCAGAGAAATTAGATTTGGATGATTGAAAGGACCTTGTATTAGAAGGTCCTGTCTTAGAGGCAGAGTCCATGGTGGAAAGGATGACATGTCCACTAGGTCTGCATACCAGGTCCTGCGTGGCCACGCAGGCGCTATTAGAATCACTGATGCTCTCTCCTGTTTGATTTTGGCAATCAGTCGAGGGAGCAGAGGAAACGGTGGAAACACATAAGCCAGGTTGAAGAACCAAGGCGCTGCTAGAGCATCTATCAGCGTCGCTTCTGGGTCCCTGGACCTGGATCCGTAACAAGGAAGCTTGGCGTTCTGGCGAGACGCCATGAGATCCAACTCTGGTTTGCCCCAACGATGAATCAATTGAGCAAACACCTCCGGATAGAGTTCCCACTCCCCCGGGTGAAAATTCTGACGACTTAGAAAATCCGCCTCCCTGTTCTCCACGCCTGGGATATGGATTGCTGACAGGTGGCAAGAGTGAGTCTCTGCCCAGCGAATTATTTTTGAGACTTCTAACATTGCTAGGGAACTCCTGGTTCCCCCTTGATGGTTGATGTAAGCCACAGTCGTGATATTGTCCGACTGAAATCTGATGAACCTCAGTGTTGCTAACTGAGGCCAAGCCAGAAGAGCATTGAATATTGCTCTTAACTCCAGAATATTTATCGGAAGGAGTTTCTCCTCCTGAGTCCACGGATCCCTGTGCCTTCAGGGAATTCCAGACTGCATCCCAACCTAGAAGGCTGGCATCTGTTGTTACAATTGTCCAATCTGGCCTGCGAAAGGTCATACCCTCGGACAGGTGGACCCGAGACAACCACCAGAGAAGAGAATCTCTGGTCTCTTGATCCAGATTTAGCAGAGGGGACAAATCTGTGTAATCCCCATTCCACTGACTTAGCATGCATAATTGCAGCGGTCTGAGATGTAGGCGCGCAAATGGCACTATGTCCATTGCCGCTACCATTAAGCCGATCACCTCCATACACTGAGCCACCGAAGGGCGCGGAATGGAATGAAGAATACGGTAAGCATTTAGAAGCTTTGATAACCTGGACTCCGTCAGGTACATTTTCATCTCTACAGAATCTATAAGAGTCCCTAAGAAGGAGACTCTTGTGAGTGGGGATAGAGAACTCTTTTCCTCGTTCACTTTCCACCCGTGCGATCTCAGAAATGCCAGAACTATCTCTGTATGAGACTTGGCAATTTGAAAGCTTGACGCCTGTATCAGGATGTCGTCTAGATACGGAGCCACCGATATGCCTCGCGGTCTTAGAACCGCCAGAAGTGAGCCCAGAACTTTCGTAAAGATTATCGGGGCTGTAGCCAACCCGAAGGGAAGAGCTACAAATTGGTAATGCCTGTCTAGAAAGGCAAACCTTAGGAACCGATGATGATCTTTGTGAATCGGTATGTGAAGGTAGGCATCCTTTAAGTCCACTGTGGTCATGTACTGACCCTCTTGGATCATGGGTAGGATGGTCCGAATAGTTTCCATTTTGAAAGATGGAACTCAGAGAAATTTGTTTAAGATCTTTAGATCCAAAATTGGTCTGAAGGTTCCCTCTTTTTTGGGAACCACAAACAGATTTGAATAAAAACCCTGTCCTTGTTCTGTCCGCGGAACTGGATGGATCACTCCCATTACTAGGAGGTCCTGCACACAGCGTAGGAATGCCTCTTTCTTTATCTGATTTGCAGATAACCTTGAAAGATGAAATCTCCCTTGTGGAGGGGAAGCTTTGAAGTCCAGAAGATATCCCTGAGATATGATCTCCAACGCCCAGGGATCCTGAACATCTCTTGCCCACGCCTGGGCGAAGAGAAAAAGTCTGCCCCCACTAGATCCGTCGACGGATAGGGGGCCATCCTTCATGCTGTCTTAGAGGCAGCAGCAGGCTTTCTGGCCTGCTTGCCTTTGTTCCAGGACTGGTTAGGTTTCCAGGCCTGCTTAGATTGAGCAAAAGTTCCCTCTTGTCTTGAAGCGGAGGAAGTTGATGCTGCACCTGCCTTGGAATTTCGAAAGGCACGAAAATTAGACTGTTTGGCCTTTGATTTGGCCCTGTCCTGAGGAAGGGTATGACCCTTACCTCTAGTAATGTCAGCAATAATTTCTTTCAAACCAGGCCCGAATAAGGTCTGCCCCTTGAAAGGAATGTTGAGTAATTTAGACTTTGAAGTCACATCAGCTGACCAGGATTTGAGCCATAGCGCCCTACGCGCCTGGATGGCGAATCCGGAATTCTTAGCCGTTAGTTTAGTCAAATGAACAATGGCATCAGAAACAAATGAGTTAGCTAGCTTAAGAGTTCTAAGCTTGTCAACAATTTCAGTCAATGGAGCTGTATGGATGGCCTCTTCCAGGGCCTCAAACCAGAATGCCGCCTCAGCAGTGACAGGCACAATGCATGCAAGGGGCTGTAAAATAAAACCTTGTTGAATAAACATTTTCTTAAGGTAACCCTCTAATTTTTTATCCATTGGATCTGAAAAAGCACAACTGTCCTCAACCTGGATAGTGGTACGTTTTGCTAAAGTAGAAACTGCTCCCTCCACCTTAGGGACAGTCTGCCATAAGTCCCGTGTAGTGGCATCTATTGGAAACATTTTTCTAAATATAGGAGGTGGGGAAAAGGGCACACCGGGCCTATCCCACTCCTTACTAATAATTTCTGTAAGCCTTTTAGGTATTTGAAAAACATCAGTACTCACCGGCACTGCATAGTATTTATCCAGCCTACACAATTTCTCTGGCACTGCAATTGTGTCACAGTCATTCAGAGCAGCTAATACCTCCCCAAGCAATACACGGAGGTTCTCAAGCTTAAATTTAAAATTAGAAATCTCTGAATCAGGACTCCCCGAATCAGAGACGTCACCCACAGACTGAAGCTCTCCGTCCTCAGGTTCTGCATATTGTGACGCAGTATCAGACATGGCTCTTAAAGCATCTACGCGCTCTGTATCTCGTCTAACCCCAGAGCTATCGCGCTTGCCTCTCAATTCAGGCAATCTGGATAATACCTCTGACAGGGTATTATTCATGATTGCAGCCATGTCCTGCAAAGTAATCGCTATGGGCGTCCCTGATGTACTTGGCGCCATATTAGCGTGCGTCCCTTGAGCGGGAGGCGAAGGGTCCGACACGTGGGGAAAGTTAGTCGGCATAACTTCCCCCTCGACAGACCCCTCTGGTGACAATTCTTTTATAGATAAAGACTGATCTTTACTGTTTAAGGTGAAATCAATACATTTAGTACACATTCTCCTATGGGGCTCCACCATGGCTTTTAAACATAATGAACAAGTATCCTCTGTTTCAGACATGTTTGTACAGACTAGCAATGAGACTAGCAAGTTTGGAAAACACTTTAAAGCAAGTTAACAAGCAATATAAAAAACGTTACTGTGCCTTTAAGAGAAACACATTTTGACAAAATTTGAAATAACAGTGAAAAAAGGCAGTTACACTAACAAAAGTTTTACAGTGTATGTAACAAGTCAGCAGAGCATTGCACCCACTTGCAAATGGATGATTAACCCCTTAATAACAAAAACAGAATAATAAATGACAAAAACGTTTTTTTAACACAGTCACAACAACTGCCACAGTCTACTGTGATTGTTACCCTCCTCAAACACGACTTTGAAGCCTTTTGAGCCCTTCAGAGATGTCCTGTATCATGCAGAGGGAAGCTGAATGTCTCTGTCAGTATTTTTAGCTGCACAGAAAAACAGAATTTATGTTTACCTGATAAATTACTTTCTCCAACGGTGTGTCCGGTCCACGGCGTCATCCTTACTTGTGGGATATTCTCTTCCCCAACAGGAAATGGCAAAGAGCCCAGCAAAGCTGGTCACATGATCCCTCCTAGGCTCCGCCTTCCCCAGTCATTCGACCGACGTAAAGGAGGAATATTTGCATAGGAGAAATCATATGATACCGTGGTGACTGTAGTTAAAGAAAATAAATTATCAGACCTGATTAAAAAACCAGGGCGGGCCGTGGACCGGACACACCGTTGGAGAAAGTAATTTATCAGGTAAACATAAATTCTGTTTTCTCCAACATAGGTGTGTCCGGTCCACGGCGTCATCCTTACTTGTGGGAACCAATACCAAAGCTTTAGGACACGGATGAAGGGAGGGAGCAAATCAGGTCACCTAGATGGAAGGCACCACGGCTTGCAAAACCTTTCTCCCAAAAATAGCCTCAGAAGAAGCAAAAGTATCAAATTTGTAAAATTTAGTAAAAGTGTGCAGTGAAGACCAAGTCGCTGCCTTACATATCTGATCAACAGAAGCCTCGTTCTTGAAGGCCCATGTGGAAGCCACAGCCCTAGTGGAATGAGCTGTGATTCTTTCAGGAGGCTGCCGTCCGGCAGTCTCGTAAGCCAATCTGATGATGCTTTTAATCCAAAAAGAGAGAGAGGTAGAAGTTGCTTTTTGACCTCTCCTTTTACCAGAATAAACAACAAACAAGGAAGATGTTTGTCTAAAATCCTTTGTAGCATCTAAATAGAATTTTAGAGCACGAACTACATCCAAATTGTGCAACAAACGTTCCTTCTTTGAAACTGGATTCGGACACAAAGAAGGCACGACTATCTCCTGGTTAATGTTTTTGTTAGAAACAACTTTCGGAAGAAAACCAGGTTTAGTACGCAAAACCACCTTATCTGCATGGAACACCAGATAAGGAGGAGAACACTGCAGAGCAGATAATTCTGAAACTCTTCTAGCAGAAGAAATTGCAACCAAAAACAAAACTTTCCAAGATAATAACTTAATATCAACGGAATGTAAGGGTTCAAACGGAACCCCCTGAAGAACTGAAAGAACTAAATTGAGACTCCAAGGAGGAGACAAAGGTTTGTAAACAGGCTTGATTCTAACCAGAGCCTGAACAAAGGCTTGAACATCTGGCACAGCTGCCAGCTTTTTGTGAAGTAACACAGACAAGGCAGAAATCTGTCCCTTCAAAGAACTTGCAGATAATCCTTTCTCCAAACCTTCTTGAAGAAAGGATAGAATCTTAGGAATTTTTACCTTGTCCCAAGGGAATCCTTTAGATTCACACCAACAGATATATTTTTTCCATATTTTGTGGTAGATTTTTCTAGTTACAGGCTTTCTGGCCTGAACAAGAGTATCAATGACAGAATCTGAGAACCCTCGCTTTGATAAGATCAAGCGTTCAATCTCCAAGCAGTCAGTTGGAGTGAGACCAGATTCGGATGTTCGAACGGACCTTGAACAAGAAGGTCTCGCCTCAAAGGTAGCTTCCATGGTGGAGCCGATGACATATTCACCAGGTCTGCATACCAAGTCCTGCGTGGCCACGCAGGAGCTATCAAGATCACCGATGCCCTCTCCTGATTGATCCTGGCTACCAGCCTGGGGATGAGAGGAAACGGCGGGAATACATAAGCTAGTTTGAAGGTCCAAGGTGCTACTAGTGCATCTACTAGAGTCGCCTTGGGATCCCTGGATCTGGACCCGTAGCAAGGAACCTTGAAGTTCTGACGAGAGGCCATCAGATCCATGTCTGGAATGCCCCACAATTGAGTAATTTGGGCAAAGATTTCCGGATGGAGTTCCCACTCCCCCGGATGAAATGTCTGACGACTCAGAAAATCCGCTTCCCAATTTTCCACTCCTGGGATGTGGATTGCAGACAAGTGGCAGGAGTGAGTCTCCGCCCATTGAATGATTTTGGTCACTTCTTCCATCGCCAGGGAACTCCTTGTTCCCCCCTGATGGTTGATGTACGCAACAGTCGTCATGTTGTCTGATTGAAACCGTATGAACTTGGCCTTTGCTAGCTGAGGCCAAGCCTTGAGAGCATTGAATATCGCTCTCAGTTCCAGAATATTTATCGGGAGAAGAGATTCTTCCCGAGACCAAAGACCCTGAGCTTTCAGGGGTCCCCAGACCGCGCCCCAGCCCACCAGACTGGCGTCGGTCGTGACAATGACCCACTCTGGTCTGCGGAAGCTCATCCCCTGTGACAGGTTGTCCAGGGACAGTCACCAACGGAGTGAATCTCTGGTCCTCTGATCTACTTGTATCGTCGGAGACAAGTCTGTATAGTCCCCATTCCACTGACTGAGCATGCACAGTTGTAATGGTCTTAGATGAATTCGCGCAAAAGGAACTATGTCCATTGCCGCTACCATCAAACCTATTACTTCCATGCACTGCGCTATGGAAGGAAGAGGAACAGAATGAAGTATTTGACAAGAGTTTAGAAGTTTTGATTTTCTGGCCTCTGTCAGAAAAATCCTCATTTCTAAGGAGTCTATTATTGTTCCCAAGAAGGGAACCCTTGTTGACGGAGATAGAGAACTTTTTTCTACGTTCACTTTCCACCCGTGAGATCTGAGAAAGGCCAGGACAATGTCCGTGTGAGCCTTTGCTTGTGGAAGGGACGACGCTTGAATCAGTATGTCGTCCAAGTAAGGTACTACTGCAATGCCCCTTGGTCTTAGCACCGCTAGAAGGGACCCTAGTACCTTTGTGAAAATTCTTGGAGCAGTGGCTAATCCGAACGGAAGTGCCACAAACTGGTAATGCTTGTCCATAAATGCGAACCTTAGGAACCGATGATGTTCCTTGTGGATAGGAATATGTAGATACGCATCCTTTAAATCCACCGTGGTCATGAATTGACCTTCCTGGATGGAAGGAAGAATTGTTCGAATGGTTTCCATTTTGAACGATGGAACCTTGAGAAACTTGTTTAGGATCTTGAGATCTAAGATTGGTCTGAATGTTCCCTCTTTTTTGGGAACTACGAACAGATTGGAGTAGAACCCCATCCCTTGTTCTCCTAATGGAACAGGATGAATCACTCCCATTTTTAACAGGTCTTCTACACAATGTAAGAATGCCTGTTTTTTTATGTGGTCTGAAGACAATTGAGACCTGTGGAACCTCCCCCTTGGGGGAAGCCCCTTGAATTCCAGAAGATAACCTTGGGAGACTATTTCTAGCGCCCAAGGATCCAGAACATCTCTTGCCCAAGCCTGAGCGAAGAGAGAGAGTCTGCCCCCCACCAGATCCGGTCCCGGATCGGGGGCCAACATCTCATGCTGTCTTGGTAGCAGTGGCAGGTTTCTTGGCCTGCTTACCTTTGTTCCAGCCTTGCATTGGCCTCCAGGCTGGCTTGGCTTGAGAAGTATTACCCTCTTGCTTAGAGGACGTAGCTGGGGCTGGTCCGTTTCTGCGAAAGGGACGAAAATTAGGTTTATTTTTGGCCTTGAAAGACCTATCCTGAGGAAGGGCGTGGCCCTTGCCCCCAGTGATATCAGAAATAATCTCTTTCAAGTCAGGGCCAAACAGCGTTTTCCCCTTGAAAGGAATGTTAAGCAATTTGTTCTTGGAAGACGCATCCGCTGACCAAGATTTTAGCCAAAGCGCTCTGCGCGCCACAATAGCAAACCCATAATTTTTCGCCGCTAATCTAGCCAATTGCAAAGTGGCGTCTAGGGTGAAAGAGTTAGCCAATTTGAGAGCATGAATTCTGTCCAAAATCTCCTCATAAGAAGAATCTTTATTGAGCGCCTTTTCTAGTTCATCGAACCAGAAACACGCTGCTGTAGTGACAGGAACAATGCATGAAATTGGTTGTAGAAGGTAACCTTGCTGAACAAACATCTTTTTAAGCAAACCCTCTAATTTTTTATCCATAGGATCTTTGAAAGCACAACTATCTTCTATGGGTATAGTGGTGCGTTTGTTTAGAGTAGAAACCGCCCCCTCGACCTTGGGGACTGTCTGCCATAAGTCCTTTCTGGGGTCGACCATAGGAAACAATTTCTTAAATATAGGGGGAGGGACGAAAGGTATGCCGGGCCTTTCCCATTCTTTATTTACAATGTCCGCCACCCGCTTGGGTATAGGAAAAGCTTCGGGGGGCCCCAGGACCTCTAGGAACTTGTCCATTTTACATAATTTCTCTGGAATGACCAAATTCTCACAATCATCCAGAGTAGATAACACCTCCTTAAGCAGGGCGCGGAGATGTTCCAATTTAAATTTAAATGTAATCACATCAGGTTCAGCTTGTTGAGAAATTTTCCCTGAATCTGAAATTTCTCCCTCAGACAAAACCTCCCTGGCCCCCTCAGACTGGTGTAGGGGCACTTCAGAACCAATATCATCAGCGTCCTCATGCTCTTCAGTATTTTCTAAAACAGAGCAGTCGCGCTTTCGCTGATAAGTGGGCATTTTGGCTAAAATGTTTTTGATAGAATTATCCATTACAGCCGTTAATTGTTGCATAGTAAGGAGTATTGGCGCACTAGATGTACTAGGGGCCTCCTGTGTGGGCAAGACTGGTGTAGACGAAGGAGGGGATGATGCAGTACCATGCTTACTCCCCTCACTTGAGGAATCATCTTGGGCATCATTTTCTCTAAATTTTGTGTCACATAAATCACATCTATTTAAATGAGAAGGAACCTTGGCTTCCCCACATACAGAACACAGTCTATCTGGTAGTTCAGACATGTTAAACAGGCATAAACTTTATAACAAAGTACAAAAAACGTTTTAAAATAAAACCGTTACTGTCACTTTAAATTTTAAACTGAACACACTTTATTACTGCAAATGTGAAAAAGTATGAAGGAATTGTTCAAAATTCACCAAAATTTCACCACAGTGTCTTAAAGCCTTAAAAGTATTGCACACCAAATTTGAAAGCTTTAACCCTTAAAATAACGGAACCGGAGCCGTTTTTATATTTAACCCCTTTACAGTCCCTGGTATCTGCTTTGCTGAGACCCAACCAAGCCCAAAGGGGAATACGATACCAAATGACGCCTTCAGAAAGTCTTTTCTATGTATCAGAGCTCCTCACACATGCATCTGCATGTCATGCTTCCCAAAAAGAAGTGCGCAATAGAGGCGCGAAAATGAGGCTCTGCCTATGATTAGGGAAAGCCCCTAGAGGATAAGGTGTCCAATACAGTGCCTGCCGGTTATTTTACATAATTCCCAAGAATAAAATAATTCCTCAAAGCTATGAAGTATTAAAATATGCTTATATATCAATCGTTTAAGCCCAGAAAATGTCTACAGTCTTAAAAGCCCTTGTGAAGCCCTTTTTTTCTTTATGTAATAAAAATGGCTTACCGGATCCCATAGGGAAAATGACAGCTTCCAGCATTACATCGTCTTGTTAGAAATGTGTCATACCTCAAGCAGCAAAAGTCTGCTCACTGTTTCCCCCAACTGAAGTTAATTCCTCTCAACAGTCCTGTGTGGAAACAGCCATCGATTTTAGTAACGGTTGCTAAAATCATTTTCCTCTTACAAACAGAAATCTTCATCTCTTTTCTGTTTCAGAGTAAATAGTACATACCAGCACTATTTTAAAATAACAAACTCTTGATTGAATAATAAAAACTACAGTTAAACACCAAAAAACTCTAAGCCATCTCCGTGGAGATGTTGCCTGTACAACGGCAAAGAGAATGACTGGGGAAGGCGGAGCCTAGGAGGGATCATGTGACCAGCTTTGCTGGGCTCTTTGCCATTTCCTGTTGGGGAAGAGAATATCCCACAAGTAAGGATGACGCCGTGGACCGGACACACCTATGTTGGAGAAAGCACTAAAATATGCCCTTCCCACTCATATTGCAACAGTGGAAAGCTTCAGGAAACTGTCTCTAGGCAGAAATCAAACCAGCCATGTGGAAAAAAACTAGGCCCCAATAAGTTTTGTCACCAAACATATATAAAAACGATTAACATGCCAGCAAACGTTCTATATTACATTTTTATAAGAGTATGCATCTCTATTAATAAGCCTGATACCAGTCGCTATCACTGCATTTAAGGCTTTACTTACATTAATCCGGTATAAGCAGCATTTTCTAGCAAATTCCATCCCTAGAAAAATATTAACGGCACATACCTTATTGCAGGAAAACCTGCACGCCATTCTCTCTCTGAAGTTACCTCACTCCTCAGAATATGTGAGAACAGCCATGGATCTTAGTTACTTCTGCTAAGATCATAGAAAATGCAGGCAGATTCTTCTTCTAAATACTGCCTGAGATAAACAGCACACTACGGTACCATTTAAAAATAAACTTTTGATTGAAGAAATAAACTAAGTATAAAACACCACTCTCCTCTTACGACCTCCATCTTTGTTGAGGGTTGCAAGAGAATGACTGGATATGGCAGTTAGGGGAGGAGCTATATAGCAGCTCTGCTGTGGGTGATCCTCTTGCAACGTCCTGTTGGGAAGGAGAATATCCCATAAGTAATGGATGATCCGTGGACTGGATACACTTAACAAGAGAAATGGGGTTAAATATATAATCAAAACCAGCTCCAGAGAACCAATGCACTGCTGGGAACTAGCTAAACACATCTGGTGAGCGAATGACAATAAGCTTATGTGTATATCCATCAATTGTCAGTTATCTCCCACCTCTGTGCGTTCAACCCCCACAAAGTGGTTAAAACACAGACGTATAGCTTGGGACCTAGCAGAGCACTATAGGTCCAGAGCCGGAAATGCTGCTGATCCAAATCAGCAGCGATATACAACTGGGTCTGGCAACTAGCACTACTGACTGGACCATTTCCTCTCAGGACCTGCAGTGCTCTGTGGTTTCTAAGTATCACTTCTACCATGCGTTTAACCCCTTAAAAAAATTTAAAACTAGCAACCCTGCACATCTAACAAATAAGAGCATGTAATGTTTCAACTATAATGGCCCTTTATTTTTTTACTTATATGACCTTTTAAGAATGGTCACTCAAACAATCTGACCTCCCTTACCTATTGCTTGTCAGTCGCCTGTTATTCTTAATAAATGATTGCACATTAATTTGATTAATTTAAACCATTTCTACTATACCCTAGTCCCCACTAATGTCTCCTATTATGGTCTATGGATATACAATGCAATTTAAAATGCAATATATTTTAAATAATATAAAAAAAGTAATGCGCCACGTAAAGTCTGCTCAGAGAAGTTTTTTTTCCAAGGAGCACAAATCCCAAGGAAATCACTGCTATGTAATGTAACCAACATTGCACTTACAGAATATTATGCAATTAGGACTACTGAGGAAGCATTTACCATGAGAAACACACATTTATTTTATAAAATGACCATCGACTTTATTCAATACGCAGGATATGGTAACAGAAACTTTAAGTATCTTAAACATAACACACAACCATTTGAACTTTCACAAATGGAAATATGCCCTATATGTTGTTTAATTTTAAACATAAATGCTTTTCTGAAAACATCATTCAGAATGTTATTAACATGGATGGAGTCATCAATGCTAAAATAAGGTCAGAGTAATGAACTATATGCCATATCTGGCAAGTTAAATGTTCATATCAAATCAAAAAAATGAGCTAAAATACCAGCAAGCTTAGAGATGATGCTGTAAAACCAGAACTGTGCAGATCAGCTGAAACACAGCCGAAATCCATTAATGTAACCTCTGATGACATGGAAACTAACTGGAAGCACTTCAAGGATATATAGAATCTAGGTCCAACAGCTCGGAAACGTCAGGACTGGTTAGGTGGAAAAATGATGACCTAAAGAAACTGATGAGAAAAACAGTCTGATTGCTAGGACAGCATCCAAGACACTATCATCTGTTCAGTATCTAGAACTAATGTTGCAAAAAGATTGGGCACTGTAAGGAAGCTATATGTCTAAAATTATAGTGAATCCGTAGAATATAACTAATAGAAGATGTAACAAGGGCTTAAATATGATGGTTATTGACCAAGGTAGCACCTACAGAAGTTACTATCCAATCATCAGGAGTTATAAAAACCTTTTTAATTTGTGTCCAAGTGCAGGTAGAAAACCCTTAATCCAAACTGCTTGGGACCAGAAAAGGTGTGGCTTTTGGAATATTTGCATCTGTGAAGCAGGACAGCTTGGAGAAGGGATAGGAACAAACGTAAACAACATCATGTTATTTAGATAATATTTTACATGTATTGGCATGCAACTTTAAGGGATATCATACCCCAAAAAAAATATTTCATGATTCTGATAGAGTAAACATTTTTAAATAACTTTACAACTGATTTCTATAAAGTTATCCTTTGTTGAAGAGCAGGAAATAAAGTTCCTGCCATTGTACGTGTCTGCAGCACTACAATGGCAGCAGTTTTGCAACAATGTTATACATTAGCAAGAGCACTAGATTGGGGGTGGGGACACAAGCTACAGGATTTTTTTTTATCATGTAGCACATTTATCATATTTGCAACTTCTCTTGTGTGAGATAATCTCTTAATGAAACAAAACTCTGGCATAATGTATGTAGCCCTGCTTCATATATTGGCTGTAACGTGTGAAGAATGGAAGCTGTAACCAAAGTAGTAGATATCATTTCAGACATACACAAGTAGAGAAATTAGTAGATACAGTATTAAAAATCACTCTAAAAAAATAAGGTCTTCTCGCTAATGTCTGTGCTACTAAACACATGGAAATATATAGAAGAAAATCATAGTGTAAGTATGAAAAACTTAGTTAGATTTACATATACTGTGTATATATATATATATATATATATATATATATATATATATATATATATATATATATATATATATATATATATATATATTTATATATATTAGTGATGCACCGAAATGGAAATTCTGGACCAAAACCAAATCCGAAAATCCGGGATGCACTTGGCCGAAAACCGAAACTGATACCGAAAATGTATTTTTTCAAATAAATTTTTTTTAGTTTTTTTTTTTTGCATAATTAGAGGCAATAAAAAAAGCCCACACTTTTATTGAAAGTAACACACTAAAATTGGACAAAAATATCTTAAAACAATAATATGCTACACAATAATTTTACCAAGAAAAAAAAAAACAGGCAAAAAATAATGCCATTTTCGGCCAAAATGTTTCTACGACCAAAATTTTGGTGCATCCCTACTTAAAACAATTATAAATATCAATATACTGTATTCTTCATTTAGTTCTATGTAACAGAATCATATTTAACCATTTTTTTTTTTACCAATTATCCAAATAAAGTACAGTCATAGAAAACTCATTATATGCAGAACAGTAAGTTCAAGTAATAACCTTAAACAGCAGCTCTAGGCTAGCATCAAATTTGAAACATGCTACACAATAATTTTACCGAAAATAACAGGCAAAAAAAACAAAAACCGAAATAGCCAAAAATGCCATTTTCAGCCGAAACTTTCTGCGGCCGAAATTTTGGTGCATCCCTAATATATATATATATATATATATATATATATATATATATATATACACACATACACACACACACACACACACATACAAAACAAAACCGAATAGCAACATCATATGGCACAATTTTGCTTACAATTTATTACAATTATTATCTTAAAATTCTAAATTCTTGAAACCTAAGCAAAAATCACTCCAAATAGTTTATACGGTGTTAATTGAAAACCAGGGACCATTACAAAAAAAGTGCCATATGAACCAATTGGAAAATGTTGGCAGCTATAGATATATGCAATAGATCTCCATATGGTCTCTGCTATTAGAAAGTAATAAATGCATGGTATTGCCAATACAGCTCTGGTCAGAGAAGCACCATGGATGAGGAACATATCTCCATGGGTCTCTAAAGAATAATATACAAAAAATGTCTACTTGACGTACTGAAGAAGACATGTAAGGTCCTCAGGTAAGTAGGGAGGGGGGGGGGTAGTGGTATCATTGAAACAGACTGAAAAACAAAATGTATGCTTACCTGATCAATTTCTTTCTTTCCAGATATGGTGAGTCCACTGCAGCATCTAAATTACTGTTGGGGAATATCACTCCAGGCCAGCAGGAGGAGGCAAAAAGCACCCCAGCAAAGCTGTTAAGTATCACTTCCCTTCCCACAACCCCCAGTCATTCGACCGAAGGTGCCTAAGGCTTTAGAAAAAAGAACCTGTCTTATAAAAAGGGCGGGGATGTGGACTCACTATGTCCGGAAAGAAAGAAATTTATCAGGTAAGCATACATTTTGTTTTCTTTCCTAAGATATGGTGAGTCCATCTTAATTACTGTTGGGAATCAATACCCAAGCTAGAGTACAGAGATGCTTACAGAGGGACAAAACAGGTAGACCTAAACAGAAGGCACCACTGCTTAAAGAACCCTTCTCCTAAAAGAAGTCTCAGCCGAGGCAAACGTATCAAATTTATAAAATTTGGAAAAAATATGCAGAGAGGACCAAGTTGCAGCCTTGCAAATCTGTTGTTTTTTTGAAAGCCCAGGAAGAGGAAACAGCCCTCGTGGAATGAGCTGTGATTCTCTCAGGAGGTTGCTGTCCAACAGTCTCATAAACCAAACTAATTATACTCCTCAGCCAAAGAGAAAGAGAAGTAGCCGTAGCTTTCTGGCCCTTGCGTTTCCCAGAAAAACAAACCAAGCAGAAGACTGGCGAAAAGCCTTAGTCCCCTGCAAATAGAATTTCAACGTAAGCACAACATCTAGGTTGTGTAACAAATGTTCCTTAGGAGAAGAAGGATTAGGACATAGAGAAGGAACAACAATTTACTTATTGATATTCCTGTCCGAAACATCTTTAGGAAGGAAACCTAACTTCGTACGAAGAACTACCTTATCAGCATGAAAGATAAGATAAGGGGAATCACACTGCAGCACTGAGATTTCCGAGACTCTCAGAGCAGAGGAGATAGCAAAAAGAAATAAAACCTACCAAGATAATTTCTTAATATCTAAGGAATGCATAGGCTCAAACGGAGCCTGCTGTAAAACTTTAAGAACAAGGTTAAGACTCTACGGAGGAGTAACAGGTTTAAACACAGGTCTGATTCTGACCAAGGCCTGACAAAAAGATTGCACATCTGGTACATCTGCCAGATGCTTATGCAACAAAATAGACAACACAGAGATCTGACCCTTCAGAGTACTTGGTGACAAACCCTTATCCAGACCTTCCTGGAGAAAGGACAAAATCCTAGGAATCCTGACTCTACTCCAAGAGTAACCTCTGGATTCACACCAATACAGATATTTACGCCATAAATCTTTTTTGTAACAGGCTTGCGAGCCTGCTTCAGAGAAACGAGATTTGGATGAAGGAAGAGACCCTGAAGTAGAAGGTCCTTCCTCAGAGGCAAGGTGGAAGAGATGACATTTCCACTAGGTCTGCATATGAGACGCCATGAGACCCAGTTCTGGTCGCCCCCACTTGAGGGTCAAGCTGGAAAACCCCTCCGGATGGAGTTCCTACTCCCCGGGATGAAAAGTCTGTCTGCTCAGAAAATCCATGCAGAAACATCTGTGGGTCTCTGCCCACTGAATAATTTGAGCCACCTCTTTCATGGCCAAGGAACTCCGAGTTCCTCCCTGGTGGTTGATGTAAGCCACTAGGGTTATGTTTTCCGACTGGAACCTGATAAACCGGGCTAAAGCTGAGGCCAAGCCAGCAGAGCATTAAAGATTGCTCTCAGTTCTAGGATGTTTATGGGGAGATCTGACTGCTCTCGAGTCCATAGTCCCTGAGCCTTCAACGAGCCCCAGACTGCTCCCCAGCCCAGCAGGCTGGCATTAGTGGTCACAATCACCCAGGGAGGTCTGTGAAAGTAAGCTCCCTGCAAGATGTGTTCCACAAACAGCCACCACAGAAGAGAATCTCTTGTCGCCTGATCCAGATCTATTCGTTGAGACAGATCCGTATAGTCCCCGTTCCATTGTCTTAGCATGCTTAACAGCAGAGCTCAGAGATGGAACCGAGCAAATGGGATGATGTCCATGGAAGCTACCATCAGACCAATTACCTCCATACATTTAGCCACTGGCGGTCAAAGAGAAGACTGAAGGGCAAGGAAAAAGTTGAAAATCTTCTGACCTCTGTCAAATATCAGTCCAGGATTAGGCTCAACTGCTAGAGTGATAATGGATACACATGATAGCACACAGAGAAAACCAGGACATGACCCACTCAGGAAAGAAAAAACAGTTTGTATGCAGGAAAAGAAAACCGTGTACTCACAGAGGATGCAGGGTCACGGGAACAGGTACTTGATGAGAAGTAGGATTACAATATACAGAAACTTAAAAGCAGGCTGAGAATATTCTGTTAGAGTGGTCAGGCAAAGCAGAGGTCAGTATCACTTTAAAGCAGGCAGAGGATGATCCATTAGAGTGGTCAGGCAAAGGAATGGTCAATGTCCCTTTAAGCAGGTTTAAGGATTCAGCAATAGAGTGGTCAGGCAAAGCAATGGTCAATGTATCTTTAAGCAGGTTTAAGGATTCAGCAGCAGAGTGGTCAGACAAGCAATGGTCAAATGTCCCTTTAAGCAGGTTTAAGGATAAGGCACTCACAGTCAGTATAGGAGCCAGGAAGCAATATCCGACAAACGGGCAACAGAGAAAAGTCCCGCCAGAGATTTAAAGGCTGTGACAAGTTAGGGGGCGTGACACAGGAAGGCAACGTGACGAAGACAGAGAGAGTGAGATCCGGGAGCCACAGCGAGACGGCAATGATTGGATCATGACCGCACCCACTCCTCAAAGACCACTTATGAAAAGCTTTAATCAAAGCAGGAGCATGAACTTGATGAGCTGGTTCCCCAAGACCGTTCTGTGACAGGATAACCTTTCCAGTGGATAAGATAGTACAAAATCTTGCCACAAAGTTTTGAATCTATGACATGACTGACTTTGAACTCAGGTTGTCCATGAACCAGAAGAGGTGGAGGATTGGTCTTAGGTTTGGAATACCTATTAAAAGTGACTGGTTTAAGAAGAGAGACGTGGAAAACTGGATGGGCTTTAAGAGTCTTAGGTAGAGCAACACAATAAGCAGTAGAGCAAACCTGACTCAAGATTCGGAAAGGACCCACATAGCAGGGTCCCCGTTTAGTGGAAGGTTACTTGAGATGAAGATGACGTGTAGAAACCCAAACTTTGTCTCCAGGATGCTACTTGGGGGCCTTCTTCCGTTTGGGATTAGCATAGTATTTATATTGGTTAGAAGCTTTGGAGAGGAGAAGGCGGATCTTTCGCCAATGACGACAAAGTCTACGGACAGAGAGATCAGCAGCTGGAATTTCAGTAGATAAGGTAAGAAGAGGAAATGTTCTAGGCTGGAATCCGTATGCTGCTTTAAAGGGTGAGGTCTTAAGAGAAGTATTATAGCGGGCATTGTGAGCCAATTCAGCAAGAGGCTAGAAGTGGGTCTAGTTAGAGTGGTGAAGATCCACATAATGCCTGAGATACATTTACAAGCACTGGTTGACCCTCTCGGTTTGGCCATTGGACAGTGGGTGATGAGATGTAGACAATGAAATGGTAGTACCAAATTGTTTACAAAGAGATTTCCAAAACTGTGAAACAAACTGAACCCCTCTATCAGAGACGATATCAAGTGGAAAACCATGAAATCTCACTACATGCTGAATAAAAAGTTCGGAAAGGGTTCTAGCAGAGGGTAAGCCGGACAATGAAACAAAACGGGCTGATTTAGTGAATCTGCCGACTATAACCCAAACAGTATTGTTTCCTGCTGATGGAGATCAGTAATGAATTCCATGGACAAATGAGTCTAAGGCTGGTGAGGAATAGGTAGAGGTTGGAGCAAACCAGAAGGTAGATGACGTGGAATCTTGTTGGATACACATACAGTGCAAGCAGAAACAATATTTGACGTCTCGAGTTAAAGAGGGCCACAAACATATTGCTTAAGGTTCCAAGTAGTATTGCTGACACCAGTATGTCCGGAGAGGGAATTGTCATGAGCCCATTGTAACAATTTAGAGCGGAGGTGCTCAGGAACAAAAAGTAGACCAGGAAGATCCTTTTGTGCAGTTTGTAAATCTTGTAAGGTAGAGACTGATAGTTGAGCTATGATCTCATGAGGATGTAGAAAATTGCCAGATTCTGGAGAATTTGTGGATTGGAACTGTCTTGACAAGGCATCAGCCTTGATATTCTTCGTGCCAGGTATGTAGGATAAAACATAGTGGAAATGAGAGAAATACAAGGACTATCGAGCTTGCCGGGAGTTTAAACGTTTGGAAGTCTGGAGGTAAAGTAGGTTCTTATGATCAGTAAGAATCGAGAAGGGTTAAGTGGTACCCTCCAACCAATGTCTCCATTCATCTAAGGCCATTTTAATAGCCAACAACTCCTTGTTGCCCACATCGTAATTCAACTAAGAAGAGGTGAACTTCTTGAAGAAGAAACCGACGGGAAGAATCTTATCAGACCCAGGAATACGTTGAGAAAGAATTGCTCCTGTAGCTACTGTATCCACTTCCAGGATAAACTGATATTCAGGATTAGAATGACGAAGAATGGGTGCAGAAGCAAAAGCCTTTTTGAGAGAATCAAAAGCCTGAATAGCATCTGGAGACCACTCTTTGCAGTTTTGCCCCTTTCTATTCAGGGAAGTAAGGGATGCTGTAATGGTGGCAAAACCATTGATAAACTCCCTGTAGTATCTAGCAAAGCCCAGGAAACATTGTAGAGCCTTAAGGGAGTCAGGTCTAGGCCATTCGATAATGGCCGAAAGTTTAGTTGGATCCATTTTAAAGCCTGTCTTAGATATAACATATCATAGGAAGGGAACAGAATCCTGGTGAAAGGAACATTTTTCCATCTTGGCAAAAAGATGATTGTCTCTGAGACGTTGAAGTACCTTCCTGACATGGGATACATGATCTTGGTAGTTTTGCAAAAAGATGAGGATATTGTCAAGGTAGATGATAACAAAAATATTCAAATAATCCCGGAAAATCTAATTTACAAAGTGTTGGAACACTGCGGGGACATTGCAGAGCCCAAAAGGCAAGACCAGATATTCGTAATGCCCAAAGCGGGTATTAAAAGCTGTCTTCCATTCATCTCCCTTGCACATTCGGTTGAGGTTGTATGCGCCTCGAAGATCCAATTTGGTGAATATAGTGTATCCTTGCAGATAAGTGAACAATTCAGGAATTAGTGGTAATGGGTAAGTTCTTTACAGTAATCTGATATAGACCTCTAAAGTCTATACAGGGTCAAAGGCCTTCGTCCTTTTTTTCAACAAAAAAGAAGCCAGCCCCCACAGGTGAAGAAGAAGGTCTTATAAAACCTCTAGCCAGGTTATCCTTGATATACTCTTCCAGGGCAAGGTTTTTGGGTCTGGAAAGAGGATAAGTCTTGCCACGGGGCAAAGGAGCTCCAGGGAGCAAGTCAATGGGACAACTGAAGGGACGATGTGGAGGAAGGCGTTCCGCCTCTTTTTTGGAAAACACATCAAGAAAGTCCAGGTAGGCAGTGGGTAAGGAACTAGGGGTTTCCATGGCAAGTGCTATGGTGACAGGACATTTGACAGGACTATGTAAACAGTTGATCAAACATGAAGAACCCCAAGAAGTGAGTTCGCCTTGTGCCCAAGAAAACGTAGGGTTGTGTAACTGAAGCCAGGGGAGGCCCAATATTATGGGAAAGTAAGGAGTTGGAATGACGTCAAAACTGATTGTTTCAAATTGGAAAATTCCTACGGAAAATTGTAATAGTTTGGTAGAAAACTGAATGAGTCCAGAACCCAGCGGATCACTGCTGACAGTGGAGACCTTGACTGAGTACCCTTTTGATCGCAGAGGTATCATGTGTGTGGTTAAAAAGGTAGAATCTACACCTCGAGCACTGGAATCATTGAGGCCTTGAGTATAAAGCTTGCGATCTCCTAGGTGTAAGGTCACCGGCACAAAGAGTTAAGCCCTAGCTTTTATTGGTCTGCTGGGACAGTCCCTTAACAAATGTCCCTTTAAGGGACAGTCTAGTATAAATTAAAACTTTCATTATTCAGATAGGACTTTTAATTTTAATCAACGTTCCAATTTACTTTTATCATCAAATTTGCTTTTTTTTTCTTGGTATTCTTAGTTTAAACTAAACATAGGTAGACTCATATGCTAATTTCTAAGCCTTTGAGGGCTGCCTCTTATCACATACTTTTTAAATCTCTTTTCAACACAAAGAGACAGAAAGTACACGTAGGCCATATAGATAACACTGTGTTCAGACACAGGGGTTATTTAAGATTTAGCACAAAACAATTCTAAATTTAAGACAATAAATAATAAACAGTCACAGTCATGTGATCAGGGGGCTGGAAGAAGGTTCCTAGATACAAGGTAATTACAGAGGTAAAAAGTATATTAATATAACCATGTTGGCTGTGCAAAACTGGGGAATGGGTAATAAAGGGATTATCTATCTTTTAAAACAATAACCATTCTATGGTAGACTGTATAGGCATAGACCAAGTGAGCGTCTTCTCTGGCGTTCGGTCTCTGTTAACTTTATGGTACCAACATCCATAAGTTCCGTTTGATCAGCTGAGGAGAGGAAAATGGAGACACAGGATTGG
This sequence comes from Bombina bombina, assembly GCF_027579735.1. Classification (NCBI taxonomy): domain Eukaryota; kingdom Metazoa; phylum Chordata; class Amphibia; order Anura; family Bombinatoridae; genus Bombina; species Bombina bombina. Next base: position 446,844,172 of record NC_069502.1, read on the forward strand.
AGAAACGGGTGCTAGGCGGAAGGAAGATCTGAGTATAGGCTTGCGAGTTCTCTCTCTTTCTTGTTGTCGTTCGCAATACCTGGCATCAAGCCTGATACATAGATTGATAAAACCTTCAAGGGATTCTGGAAGATCCCGATATACTAGTTAATATTGAATACGTTCAGAGAGGCCCTTACGAAAAGCTGCTCTAAGGGCTCCCTCATTCCAAGAGGTCTCGGCCGCAAGTGTGCGGAATTAAATTGCATACTAAGCCACTGACTGGGTTCCTTGACGTAGATCTAAAAGACCAGCTTCCGCAGCTGAGGATCTCCCAGGTTTGTCAAAAACAGCAGAAAATACGGACAGGAAGGAATCCACATCCTGAAGTATAGGATCATTCTTTTCCAATAAGCAGGATACTCAGGCCAGGGCTTTTCCTTTCATCAAGGATATAAGAAATGTTATCCTAGAAGGTGGTATAGTAAACAGCACAGCGCTATTTTGAAAATGAAGGGAGCACTGGTTCAAAAAACCCAGACAGTCTTCGGGATTACCATCATATTTGTCAGGAAGGGGTATCCTGGGGCCAATTTGCCCTTGTGTAAGTGTTGCTGGAACGGAAGAGGGGGGCAAGGCCAGTGAGGTAGGGTTGGATTGTAGTGGAGCAACCTGACTTTGTAGTAAAGCAGCAATCTGATCCAATTTGGAGTCCAGGGATTGCAAATGTGTGGCATGACATCCCAACAATTGTCCTTGGTGGGTCACGGCCCTGGATAGCTCAGCGGGGTCCATGTCATGGCCCGTTTGTTCTGTCAGCCACATAGAGTCAGTCCAGGATTAGGCACAACCGCTAGAGTGATAATTGATGTACACGCTAGCACACTAAGAGAAAACCAGGACGTGATCCACTCAGGAAAGAAAAAACAGTTAGTATGCAGGAAAAGAAAACTGTGTACTCACAGATGATGCAGGGTCATAGGAACAGTACTTGATGAGACGTAGGAGTACAATGTACAGAAAGTTAAAAGCAGGCTGAGGATATTCCGTTAGAGTAGTCAGGCAAAGCAGAGGTCAGTATCACTTTAAAGCAGGCAGATGATGATCCGTTACAGTGGTCAGGCAAAGCAATGGTCAATGTCCCTTTAAGCAGGTATAAAGATTCAGCAAAAGAGTGGTCAGGCAAAGCAATGGTCAATGTCCCTTTAAGCAGGTTTAAGGATTTGGCAGCAGAGTGGTCAGGCAAGCAATGGTCAAATGTCCCTTTTAGCAGGTTTAAGGATAAGGCACTCACGGTCAGTATAGGAGCCAGGAAGCGAAATCCGATAAACGGGCACCAGAGAGAAGTCCCGCTGGAGATTTAAAGGTTGTGACAAGTTAGGGGGCGTGACACAGGAAGGCCGCGTCACGTTACTAGGCAACATGATGAAGACAGAGAGCGAGATCGGGGAGCCAAAGTGAGACGGCAATGATTGGATCATGACAATATCTTCATCAATAGAGAATCTATTATGGTCCCTAAGAACACTACCCTTGTACCGGAACAAAGGAACTCTTTCCCAGATTCACCTTCCATCATTGGGAACAAAAAAAAGACAACAAGATCTCCTTATTAGAGTTTGCTTGTTGAAAAGACGGCGCCTGAACCAGAATGTCGTCCAGATAGTACGCCACTGCAATTCCCCGAGATCGGATCACTGCCAATAGAGCCCCCAGAACCTTTGAGAAAATTCTGGGGGCTGTGGCAAGGCCAAATGAAGAAGCTACAAACTGAAAGCTCTTAATCAAATTCGATATGGAACCCAATTAACCCCCTGGCAATCCTCTACACCTCAGCTATACCGCTGAGGTGCCTACCTGTCCTGCTGACTGGGACTACAGAAAGTCTATTAGGGGATCGAAAAAACAATTTATGTAAGAACTTACCTGATAAATGTATTTATTTCATAATGGCAAGAGTCCATGAGCTAGTGACGTATGGGATATACATTCCTACCAGGAGGGGGCAAAGTTTTCCAAACCTCAAAATGCCTATAAATACACCTCCCACAACACTCACAAATTAGTTTAAAGTATAGCCAAGTAGTGAGGTGTAAAAAGGAGTAAAAAAGCATACAAAAAAAGGAGGTGTGCTTTTATACAAAAAAATATAACCACCAAAAACAGGGTGGGCCTCATAGACTCTTGCCATTATGAAAGAAATGAATTTATCAGGTAAGTTCTTACATAACTGTAGTAAGGGAGAAAAGCGCTAGACACCAGATCTCTGTGCAGAGTTAATAACACCTTTAATCAGATCCTAACATAAAAGGAAGCACACTCACAAAGTATAAAACATATATATGCCTGTAGTGCGTTAATGAGCACAAACATATGTCACCGTATCTCCTGTTGGCCTTCGTTCTTTTTCCTTTTCTTTCAGGATACCACAGGATGATTGTAACAATGTCAGTGTATATGCAGCAAATGATATTTAAAAATCCCAAGTATGTCCACTTATATATCAGAAAAAATGGACTTACTAATGATTCCTTTATGGAGCGGTGACCCTCGGCTTTCTCGTGCCCTGCGTATTGCACCTGTAGGGTACGTAAGCCTCACTGGGACCCAATTCCTCCAATAGCGGAAGTACTGCTTGACAGCCCAAAACAACTGCTGTTTGTAGCTCGTAGCGCGTTTCGTTCCGTACTCGGAGGAACTTTTTCAAGAGTCTACAGCTTACCCTCTGTGTTGAGAATTTATACACCCAGGAATCCCCCTCAATGATCCTATATCCGGTGTTACAGAGAGCGCTAATTGCAATCTGCAATATATGAATATAGTTTGTGTGACTGAATTTTACTCACATTCACAGTCTATTCATAAGTGGATAATATGTATTACAAATGACAGAGCAGCAATATTTACACTCATAGTAAAAAGTTAACTGTACATAATTTCATACGAACATATTTATAATTCCTAATTATTAAAACATATATTAAAATGAATATATATGTATACAGTCTGTCATCTATATATAAAAATAATAATACATTAACCTTCATACCTATAAACCTAAAAAGGCAGAGATACTTCATAAAAGAATGTTGTATCTTTTCAGAATAGCAATAATAAATACCAGTTCATATAGACATAAAATAAAATCAAGCATATAGATACCTAGAAAGATTAATCATAGTATCCTCAACCTGTAAAACCATATGTCCATTATTCCCTACAATTCATGTTATTTAAAAAAACTAAAAAGGTTAAAATATTCCTGAATGGATATTCCCTAAAAGAAAACTCCTAAAAATAACAATTATAATTAATATTAATTCAAATTATTACTTATTATTAATTCTATACCACTATTTAAAATATAGAAACTACCCTAGAAAAGCTTGTATATCAATATTTAGTCCCCTAGGTGATAGAGAGTCAAATTTTTTAATCCAAAGAGTATCCTGTTGTCTTAATTTTAATAGCCTATTCGTATCCCATTTGTCAGTAGGTATATGATCTATAATTCTGATTTCTACACTTTTTGGATCTTGGTTATGGATTCTTTTAAAATGTGCAGAGACACTATGATTCTCCATACCTGTAGTAATATTTGTAAGGTGTTCCCTCAACCTGTATTTAATCTTATGTTTCGTCCTACCTATATAAATTAAATTACATGAACAATTTAACTGATAGACCACATATGAGGAAGTACAGGTACATCTATCCTTACATTGAAAACTTTCAGATCTATCTGCATTATTAAAAACGTTATGATCTTTACTAATATGAGGACACATCACACAATTCTTAACCTTACATTTATAAGGGCCTGGGGAAGAGCCCAACCATCGTGAAGGTTCTTTAGATTTTTTTGCTCCCCTTAATTTAGCGGGTGCCAGATAATTTTTAATATCATTATTTTTCCTAAATCTAATTTCTGGTTGGTTTCCCAAGGTTTTTTTTGAGAATAGGGTCCAAACTTAAGACTTGACAATGCTTTTTAAGGATGTTTTTTTTATCTGATCGTGTTGGGCATTATACTTTGTTATAAATTTAGGTACAGCTTTATTTTCAAGAGGTTTATTTTTCTTCTTATCTAAATTATTTATGAGATTTACTCTTGTCATATTGTCTACTTTTTCTTTTGCATTTTTAAGTAATACATCATCATATCCTTTTTCTTTGAGCTTAGTTGTTAAAATTTCCGCTTCTTTATTAAAGTCGTCTTTTTAAGTACAATTCCGTTTTATCCGCTGATATTGGCGGTGATATGCTTAAGATGCCCACTGTTGGCATTTAATAGGCCATTGCGATCTGTTTTTTTCCTAAAATTCCCACCAAGTCCCTATTATCTCCATCTTGTTTGCTAAACAGATTTAGATCTAAGAAGTCAATTGAATTTTTTGAACAATTGTAGGTGAATTTAAGGTTATAGTCATTATTATTTAGATGTCTCATTAGATCCCCAATTTCCTCTAACAGCCCTTGCCATATCATTATGATGTCGTCAATATACCTATAATACTAAACAATATTTTTATTATATGGGTTCTTAGAGCAAACATATTCATCCTCAAATTGTGACATATATATATTTGCATACAATGGGGCAAAAGTCGTCCCTTCACAGTTCCCTGTATCTGTTTATAATATATGTCCTCAAATAGAAAATAGTTGTGATTTAATATGAAATGAATACCATCCACAATAAATTTAATTTGGTTCAAGGGTAAATTACCTTTTCGACATTCTAACTCAATTTTAGCTGGACCTTTTACGTGGGGAATGCTTGTATATAGAGCTGTAACGTCACATGTCACCCAAACATAATTCTCCTTCCATTCTATGCCCTCAAATTTCTTAATAGTATCTATAGTGTTTCTCAAATGATTTTGTTTCCTTAACTAAAGATTGTAGAAAATAATCAATGTATTTCAAAAGGTTGTAACATAGTGATCCAATTCCAGATACTATGGGTCTCCCTGGGGGATGCAAAGGATCCTTATGTACTTTTGGCAAATGATAAAAGCACAACATTTTTGGGTATATTACATATATATAGTTGAATTCATTTATGTTAAGTATCCCCTGATCGCTTGTATTCCCCAGTAGATCCCACAGTTCCTTTTTATATTGTGTAGTAGGATCTGAATGTAGGGGTAGGTATGTGGTTTTGTCCCCTAATAAATTATAGGCCTCTTTGAGGTAGTCTTGCCTATCTTGTACCACTACTCCCCCTCCCTTGTCCGAACATCTATAGACAACATCAGTATCCTCAATAAGAGTCTTTAGTGCCTTTCTTTCACCAGGATTTAAGTTATCTCTAAAAGATTTTTTATTTAACTCATTTTAAGCAAACATTTTATCTAAATCTTCACTGATAAGTTTATTGTACATTCTAATATATTCGCTTTGGGTATTTTGAGGGTAAAATATAGATTTACGTTTCAAAGGGCAATGTTCTATTATTTTCTTCTTCATATAATAATAGTTCCAAAGGTGTTGATTCAATATAAGTTATTTTCGTATATTCTCTTTCATTACTTTGTACACCCTCATTATTTAAACTTTCTAAAATTTGTAGGGTACTTGAATCATCTTCATTTAAAGATTGTATCTCATTTTTAGAAAAAATATCGTTTCAATGTTATATTTCTTATATACCTTTGCACATCTATGAAAATCTCAAATTCATTGGGAACCGTTTGGGGGGCAAAATTAAGACCCTTAGATAGTAATGATATTTCATTAGTATTAAAATTCTTTTTAGATAAATTAAAGATTTGTCTTAAATTTTCACCTAGTTCCACCTTTTTCTTTCTCTTTTCTCTAAGTTTCCTTCCTCCTCTGTTTCCTCTGTATTTTCTAGAGGTCTTATTGGTTTTCTCTGTGTTAGTGGGTCTGATTGTACCTGTGGGGGATATTTTGATTTCTGATGTAGTAAGGATTGTCTCCAAGGGGGAGTCTCTAAAAAACTGCTCCTAGAGATATTTCCTTCATTTTTGGGGGTGTAGCTTTTTGTTGGGTAATAAGTACTATTATTTTTATTTTTAATATAATTTGCTTTTGGTTTCGCACCTTGTTGTTGCCAACAAGGTGATTCACACTGTTGTTCTACTAAAATGTCATATCTATTAGATATGACATACTCGATCAAATTGAAACATTTCTTTTTTTTTTGTTGATGAAAATTATTTATCCAATACAAAATTGGTATATAGATTTTAAATTTTAGATTATTATAGTTAAAGTCTATAGAGTGTTAGAAATATATATCATAAACAAAGGGTTAAAGTGCTGAGAGTCTGCCCCTTGGAGGGAAACTCTCAGGTGTTTGTTATTCTTTTAATTGATTTGATCGGTAAGGTTGGTGTATATATAAGAGCTATGATCAGTTTGCTTTATATGCCTGATGAAACGGCGTTGGTGCTGAGAAACGCGTCACATGTTTTTAAAGGGGGGATACTTTATGCCCTACCTTTTGGTTCCTGTTTTTATTACTGTTTTAATAAATTTTATCTTTATGTAATATTGGAACCTTTACTGATCGTTATTTTTCCACCACCTCCTACCAATCATCTGCACTGGGATTGGCTCTGCGCCCTGTGGAGGTCCCTGTGTGCCTCTCTGCTGTCTGCCTTGCCCTGTGGAGGGGCTCCCTCTGGCAGTTTTACTCCAGCTCTAGAAGATTAGAGCCAAAGGTGTAAGTAAATACATATATTTAAAACTTTATATTAAAACAAAGGGCCAAACATAGCTGAGAATGTCTTAAATAATGATAAATACTTACCAAAAGACACCCATCCACATATAGCAGATAGCCAAACCAGTACTGAAAACTCAGCAGAGGTAATTGTATAAGAGTATATCGTCAATCTGAAAAGGGAGGTAGGAGATGAATCCCTACAACCGATAACAGAGAACCCTTCCCATGAGTGAAACCATAAAAATCAACAGGTAATACTCTCTTCACGTCCCTATGACAAACACTGTACTCTGAGAGGAATTGGGCTTCAGAATGCTTAGGAGCACTTTTCATAGAAGAAATCATAGAAATCAAGCACAAACTTATTTCACCGCCTCCATAGGAGGCAAAGTTTGTAAAACTAAGGTGTGAGTGTGGTGGGAGGTGAATTTATAGGCATTTTGAGGTTTGGGAAACTTTGCCCCCTCCTGGTAGAAATATATATCCCATACGTCACTAGCTCATGGACTCTTGACATTTACATGAAAGAAAACGTTCCGTTTTCTCAGGAATCCTTTTAGACAATATCGGCTCACAATTGAACTCTGAGCTTGTAACAGCATCACCACTACGAAAGCTCACAGTGAAAAGAGCCCAGAAAGCGCACACTCACACTGTCTGCCGCCTCAGGAAGGAAACCGCCTCTCAAGAGTAATCAGTGGCGGACTCGGCAGCCATAATTGAAACAAAATGGCAAGTGCCTTACTTAGAAAACCTCATGGTTGGTTAAAAGTCGGAAAATCTTACACTGTCCTGGACCGGGTTTACACCAGAGCCAGGGACACTGACTGAGCCACCAAAAAAACATAATTTATGCTTACCTGATAAATTCCTTTCTTCTGTAGTGTGATCAGTCCACGGGTCATCATTACTTCTGGGATATTACTCCTCCCCAACAGGAAGTGCAAGAGGATTCACCCAGCAGAGCTTCATATAGCTCCTCCCCTCTACGTCACTCCCAGTCATTCGACCAAGGACCAACGAGAAAGGAAAAGCCAAGGGTGAAGTGGTGACTGGAGTATAAATTAAAAAATATTTACCTGCCTTAAAAACAGGGCGGGCCGTGGACTGATCACACTACAGAAGAAAGGAATTTATCAGGTAAGCATAAATTATGTTTTCTTCTGTTAAGTGTGATCAGTCCACGGGTCATCATTACTTCTGGGATACCAATACCAAAGCAAAAGTACACGGATGACGGGAGGGATAGGCAGGCTCTTTATACAGAAGGAACCACTGCCTGAAGAACCTTTCTCCCAAAAATAGCCTCCGATGAAGCAAAAGTGTCAAATTTGTAAAATTTGGAAAAAGTATGAAGCGAAGACCAAGTTGCAGCCTTGCAAATCTGTTCAACAGAGGCCTCATTCTTGAAGGCCCAAGTGGAAGCCACAGCTCTAGTAGAATGAGCTGTAATTCTTTCAGGAGGCTGCTGTCCAGCAGTCTCATAAGCTAAACGAATTATGCTACGAAGCCAAAAAGAAAGAGAGGGAGCGGAAGCTTTTTGACCTCTCCTCTGCCCAGAGTAAATGACAAACAGAGAAGACGTTTGTCGAAATTCCTTAGTTGCCTGTAAGTAAAATTTTAGAGCACGGACTACATCCAGGTTGTGCAGTAGACGTTCCTTCTTTGAAGAAGGATTTGGGCATAAAGAAGGAACAACAATCTCTTGATTGATATTCCTGTTAGTAACTACCTTAGGTAAGAACCCAGGTTTAGTACGCAGGACTACCTTATCCGAATGAAAAATCAAATAAGGAGAATCACAATGTAAGGCTGATAATTCAGAGACTCTTCGAGCCGAGGAAATAGCCATTAAAAATAGAACTTTCCAAGATAACAACTTTATATCAATGGAATGAAGGGGTTCAAACGGAACGCCCTGTAAAACATTAAGAACCAGGTTTAAACTCCATGGTGGAGCAACAGTTTTAAACACAGGCTTAATCCTGGCCAAAGCCTGACAAAAAGCCTGGACGTCAGGAACTTCTGACAGACGTTTGTGTAACAGAATGGACAGAGCTGAGATCTGTCCCTTTAATGAACTAGCAGATAAACCCTTTTCTAAACCTTCTTGTAGAAAAGACAATATCCTAGGAATCCTAACCTTACTCCAAGAGTAACCTTTGGATTCACACCAATATAGGTATTTACGCCATATCTTATGGTAAATCTTTCTGGTAACAGGTTTCCTAGCCTGTATTAAGGTATCAATAACTGACTCAGAAAACCCACGTCTTGATAAAATCAAGCGTTCAATTTCCAAGCAGTCAGCTTCAGAGAAGTTAGATTTTGATGTTTGAAGGGACCCTGTATCAGAAGGTCCTGTTTCAGAGGTAGAGACCAAGGTGGACAGGATGACATGTCCACCAGGTCTGCATACCAAGTCCTGCGTGGCCACGCAGGTGCTATTAGAATCACTGACGCTCTCTCTTGTTTGATTCTGGCAATCAATCGAGGAAGCAACGGGAAGGGTGGAAACACGTAAGCCATCCTGAAGTCCCAAGGTGCTGTCAGAGCATCTATCAGGACTGCTCCTGGATCCCTGGATCTGGACCCGTAATGAGGAAGCTTGGCGTTCTGTCGAGACGCCATGAGATCTATCTCTGGTTTGCCCCAACGTCGAAGTATTTGGGCAAAGACCTCCGGATGAAGTTCCCACTCCCCCGGATGAAAAGTCTGACGACTTAAGAAATCCGCCTCCCAGTTCTCCACTCCGGGGATGTGGATTGCTGACAGGTGGCAAGAGTGAGACTCTGCCCAGCGAATTATCTTTGATACTTCCATCATAGCTAGGGAGCTTCTTGTCCCTCCCTGATGGTTGATGTAAGCTACAGTCGTGATGTTGTCCGACTGAAACCTGATAAACCCCCGAGTTGTCAACTGGGGCCAAGCCAGGAGGGCATTGAGAACTGCTCTCAATTCCAGAATGTTTATTGGCAGGAGACTCTCCTCCTGACTCCATTGTCCCTGAGCCTTCAGAGAATTCCAGACGGCACCCCAACCTAGAAGGCTGGCGTCTGTTGTTACAATTGTCCAGTCTGGTCTGCTGAATGGCATCCCCCTGGACAGATGTGGCCGAGAAAGCCACCATAGAAGAGAATTTCTGGTCTCTTGATCCAGATTCAGAGAAGGGGATAAGTCTGAGTAATCCCCATTCCACTGACTTAGCATGCACAGTTGCAGTGGTCTGAGGTGTAAGCGTGCAAAGGGTACTATGTCCATTGCCGCTACCATTAAGCCGATTACCTCCATGCATTGAGCCACTGACGGGTGTTGAATGGAATGAAGGGTGCGGCAAGCACTTTGAAGTTTTGTTAGCCTGTCCTCTGTCAGGTAAATCTTCATTTCTACAGAATCTATAAGAGTCCCCAGGAAGGGAACTCTTGTGAGTGGAATGAGTGAACTTTTCTTTTCGTTCACCTTCCATCCATGTGACCTTAGAAATGCCAGCACTAACTCTGTATGAGACTTGGCAGTTTGAAAGCTTGAAGCTTGTATCAGAATGTCGTCTAGGTATGGAGCTACCGAGATTCCCCGCGGTCTTAGTACCGCCAGAAGAGCACCCAGAACCTTTGTGAAGATTCTTGGAGCTGTAGCCAATCCGAATGGAAGAGCCACAAACTGGTAATGCCTGTCTAGGAAGGCAAACCTTAGGTACCGATAATGATCTTTGTGAATCGGTATGTGAAGGTAAGCATCTTTTAAATCTACAGTGGTCATGTACTGACCCTCTTGGATCATAGGTAAAATTGTCCGAATAGTCTCCATCTTGAACGATGGAACTCTTAGGAATTTGTTTAGGATCTTTAAGTCCAGGATTGGTCTGAAAGTTCCCTCTTTTTTGGGAACCACAAACAGATTTGAGTAAAACCCCTGTCCCTGTTCCGATCGTGGAACTGGATGGATTACTCCCATTAACAAGAGCTCTTGTACGCAGCGTAGAAACGCCTCTTTCTTTGTCTGGATTGTTGACAATCTTGACAGATGAAATCTCTCTCTTGGAGGAGAGTATTTGAAGTCCAGAAGGTATCCCTGAGATATTATCTCTAGCGCCCAGGGATCCTGAACATCTCTTGCCCAAGCCTGGGCGAAGAGAGAAAGTCTGCCCCCCACTAGATCCGATCCCGGATCGGGGGCCCTCAATTCATGCTGTTTTAGGGGCAGCAGCAGGTTTCCTAGTCTGCTTGCCCTTGTTCCAGGACTGGTTAGGTTTCCAGCCTTGTCTGTAGCGAGCAACAGCTCCTTCCTGTTTTGGTGCAGAGGAAGTTGATGCTGCTCCTGCTTTGAAATTACGAAAGGAACGAAAATTAGACTGTCTAGTCTTGGCTTTGGCTTTGTCCTGAGGCAGGGCATGGCCTTTACCTCCTGTAATGTCAGCGATAATCTCTTTCAACCCGGGCCCGAATAAGGTCTGCCCTTTGAAAGGTATATTAAGCAATTTAGACTTAGAACATCAGCTGACCAGGATTTTAGCCACAGCGCCCTGCGTGCCTGAATGGCGAACCCTGAATTCTTCGCCGTAAGTTTAGTAAGATGTACTACGGCCTCCGAAATGAATGAATTAGCTAGTTTAAGGACTCTAAGCCTGTCCGTAATGTCGTCCAGAGTAGCTGAACCAATGTTCTCTTCCAGAGACTCAATCCAGAATGCTGCTGCAGCCGTGATCGGCGCAATGCATGCAAGGGGTTGCAATATAAAACCTTGTTGAACAAACATTTTCTTAAGGTAACCCTCTAATTTTTTATCCATTGGATCTGAAAAAGCACAGCTATCCTCCACCGGGATAGTGGTACGCTTAGCTAAGGTAGAAACTGCTCCCTCCACCTTAGGGACCGTTTGCCATAAGTCCCTTGTGGTGGCGTCTATTGGAAACATTTTTCTAAATATCGGAGGGGGTGAGAACGGCACACCGGGTCTATCCCACTCCTTAGTAACAATTTCAGTAAGTCTCTTAGGTATAGGAAAAACCTCAGTACTCGTCGGTACCGCAAAATATTTATCCAACCTACACATTTTCTCTGGTATTGCAACTGTGTTACAATCATTCAGAGCCGCTAACACCTCCCCTAGTAATACACGGAGGTTTTCCAGTTTAAATTTAAAATATCTGAATCCAGTCTGTTTGGATCAGAACCGTCACCCACAGAATGAAGTTCTCCGTCCTCATGTTCTGCCACCTGTGACGCAGTGTCTGACATGGCCCTAATATTATCAGCGCACTCTGTTCTCACCCCAGAGTGATCACGCTTACCTCTTAGTTCTGGTAATTTAGCCAAAACCTCAGTCATAACAGTAGCCATATCCTGTAATGTGATTTGTAATGGCCGCCCAGATGTACTCGGCGCTACAATATCACGCACCTCCCTCTGAGCGGGAGATGTAGGTACTGACACGTGAGGCGAGTTAGTTGGCATAACTCTCCCCTCGTTGTTTGGTGAAATTTGTTCAATTTGTACAGATTGACTTTTATTTAAAGTAGCATCAATACAGTTAGTACATAAATTTCTATTGGGCTCCACTTTGGCATTGCAACAAATGACACAGGTATCATCCTCTGAATCGGACATGTTTAACACACTAGCAAATAAACTTGCAACTTGGAAATACAATTCAATTAGAATAATATTAAAACGTACTGTGCCTTTAAGAAGCACAGAAGATCTATGACAGTTGAAAATTAATAAATTGAAACAGTTATAGCCTCAATCCTTGTAAACAACACAACTTTAGCAAAGGTTTAATCCCATTAGCAAAGATAACAAATTCTGAAAGCAGGAAACAAATTACAGAATAAACGTTTTTTATCTCAGTCAAACTATAATTCTCACAGCTCTGCTGAGAGAAATTACCTCCCTCAAAATAAGTTTTGAAGACCCCTGAGCTCTGTAGAGATGAACCGGATCATGCAGGGAATACAATGAGTTGCTGACTGAAATATTTGATGCAGTAAAAGCGCCAAAAAAACGGCCCCTCCCCCTCACACACAGCAGTGAGGGAGAACAGAAACTGTCAGAAAAACAGATTAAGCAACTGCCAAGTGGAAAAATAGTGCCCAAACATTTATTCACTCAGTACCTCAGTAAATGAAAACGATTTTACATTCCAGCAAAAACGTTAAACATAATCTCTAGTTATTAAACAGCTTTATGTATTTCTTACAGTGTAATTCTAGTGAAGTACCATTCCCCAGAATACTGAAGTGTAAAGTATACATACATGACATTATATCGGTATGGCAGGATTTTCTCATCAATTCCATTGTCAGAAAATAAAAACTGCTACATACCTCTATGCAGATTCATCTGCCCGCTGTCCCCTGATCTGAAGTTTACCTCTCCTCAGATGGCCGAGAAACAGCAATATGATCTTAACTACTCCGGCTAAAATCATAACAAAAACTCTGGTAGATTCTTCTTCAAACTCTGCCAGAGAGATAATAACACACTCCGGTGCTATTTTAAAATAACAAACTTTTGATTGAAGATATAAAACTAAGTATAATCACCATAGTCCTCTCACACATCCTATCTAGTCGTTGGGTGCAAGAGAATGACTGGGAGTGACGTAGAGGGGAGGAGCTATATGCAGCTCTGCTGGGTGAATCCTCTTGCACTTCCTGTTGGGGAGGAGTAATATCCCAGAAGTAATGATGACCCGTGGACTGATCACACTTAACAGAAGAAAACTGAATTATCACTGAATAATCCACACATAGTCCTCTCAATCGTCCACAGTGCCTGCTTTTCTGCTCTTTATATAATTAACCCTTAATAGGATACATTTATAAAATGTCCCCATGCAGTCAGACTGCTTAACATGCCAGTATCCTTTATATCAAAGAAACATTTTTGCCACTTATTTACCTGTATCTTTGACTGTCCGGCAGACGGACAGCTCACTCGGTTTGAGAGGCGCCACTCCTCACATGGATCTGTGGAGAAAGAAAGATCAGAGTAAATTTACTCAGGCTTTCTTTATAGGGCAGCAATCATGTTGAAAAATATGCAGTGAGTCTCAACCCACAAGTTCTCAACTGCTTAAAAGCCACCACTGCCCTACTGAAGAGACTAAAGTTGAGTACGGCTAAACCCAACTAGGAAAGATCAGAGCAAACCTACTCTGACTTTAAAATAATAAAATCTTGATTGAAGTCAATTTTTTCAGACACCAAAAACTTCACCTCCTCCTTGCACCAAAGGCAAAGAGAATGACTGGGGATTGTAGGAAGGGAAGCGATACTTAACAGCTTTGCTGTGGTGCACTTTGCCTCCTCCTGCCGGCCAGGAGTGATATTCCCCAACAGTAATTAAGATGCTGCTGTGGACTCACCATATATTAGAGAAGAAATATAGAGCTTTAGCATATTTAAAAAATAAATAAAAAATAATACCCCTAAGAAAGCAATTACCAAGTAAATATTTCAGAATTAAGAGATTTGTGTAGTTTATTCTATGTTGTTAGTCCCATACTTCTCCAGAACACAATTGTTCCACCCATCTAGTTTGTCACTTTATATGCTCTGAAGTAGTCAGATGTATCTCCTATAAAACACAAAACAAGGATGAAAAAGAAGTGGATGCATGGGAAAAGGAGTACAATAATATTTCCGTTTCTTTAAAGGGACAGTAAAGTCAAAATTAAGCTTTCATGATACTGAAAAACCATGCACATTTAAACAAATTTCCAATTTGCTGCAGTGCTATAATTTGCCTTTATACTTTAGCTATCCTTTAGCTGAGCTAAAAAATACTGAGAGAAAGCTGCCGATTGGAGGCTGCACATATATACCTCTTGTCATTGGCTCACCCTGTGTGCAGCCAGCTCTCATAGTGCAATGATGCTCTTTCAACAAGGATATCAAAATAATTAAACTCATTTGATGATAGAAGTAAACTGGAAAATTGTTTAAAATGGTATGCTCTATCTGAATCATGAAAGCAACCACTTGGGTTCCATGTCCGTATAAGACAATACTAATTCAACTGTGACTTACAATATTAAGAAACCATGAGGTTGTTCTAAACACATACATCTCAGTATTCCAAGGATCAATAATTCAAAGTTGTTTCAATTAAAAAGCAATAAAGGTATTGTAAATTACAAAAAGTGTGCTCAGGGGAAACACAATCCTTAACTGGTAAATCCATCATCCGATATTAAACAAAGGCTGCTGAAAACCAGTACAGAAGTAAATAACACAACACAGGAGCATAATATGTTTAACCCCTTTACGACATACTTCGTACAGGGTAACTCTTGCACAAACTGGTCTTTAAAGACCAGCGTTGTACACTGTACAACGTTGGGGATTAAAGCGGCTGGAATTGTGCACCACCAATATAAATGTGTGGTGGTGCACAATTAGCTCAAAATTCCATTGCTTTTAAACTGTGCTAGCTGTCCCAATTAATATGAAATACAACTAAAAAAGGAAGGATTGAACATATATCTAAGCCAATCAAAGCGGGACACAGGCTGCACAAAGTTAAAGGGACACTGTACCCAAATTTTTTCTTTTGTGATTCAGATAGAGCATGAAATTTTAAGCAATTTTCTAATTTACTCCTATTAGCAAATGTTCTTCAATCTCCTGGTATCTTTATTTGAAATGCAAGAATGCAAGTTTAGATCCCGGCCCATTTTTGGTGAACAACCTGGTTTGTCCTTGCTGATTGGTGGATACATTCATCCACCAATAAAAAAGTGCTATCCAGGGAGGCGGAGCCAGCCGAGATCTAGCATGGCTGCAAAATTGTAGTGCTCCGTGTGGCATTCCCCATAAAGTTAACCAGAGGGACAGACAACGATGTGAAGAGTGTCAATCTGACACGCAAAGGCAGTGGAACACACACAGCATCCACTTTCGTGACTATAAATGACTCTCGGCACTCCTGGCAGTGACAGAGGAGGTACAGGGCGCGGGTGATGTTATGGGGAGGCGCCATTTTTAATACCTACACTCGCAATCAGACACCGTAACAAGGGCCTATGAAAGCTGCAGCGGAACTAACGGAAAAGGCCACAAGACAACCTACCACACCAAGGAGACCTCCGGTCGGGCCTGTTCCGACGGCGATCCTGACTGTTGCCATACAACAATCTGTAGCGGGTAATCGGAAGCGGCCTACACTACATGCAAGCCTCTAAGAGGAAGGAAAACACAAGACCCGCCAGCAGTGCAACATGCCGCGAAACATGCAAACAAGGGGGTAAGCAAATATGACCCTGCGCTACTAAAAAAAAAAAAAAAAAACGACACACAAACAGATTTTGATCTCTTAGGAGCGGAGGCCGGACCCAGAGGGTTCACTGAAAGGGGTACGCAAATAATAGTGAAAAGACTCAATAGAAATTCAGCATTTCCTTTCCCCTAGGAACAATAATAAACATTACTCAGCTATAATACCTTTAAAAGTACCCCTTACCCACCTACCAACCAAAACACATGGCACAGTAATTATTAACAACCTATAGGATTTACAGACACCGGTCACTCTCCACTTTAAGCTGAACACTTGGCAGAAAATGACATCTAAAAGGCCCCCTAAAGGGGATAAAGTTAGCAAGGTAGCTGCAGCAACTGCCATTAAATTAAACTCTTATTTCAGGGCTGCTGACACTGCTGCTTCTGCTCAACCCAGTTCACCACAACCTAACAGCGACACAACAGAGGAAGAGCTAGAAGCCTCAATACCAGACCCTAATCTCCCCATCACTAAAGCAGACATCCAATCTCTCCCAACCAAAGAGGACTTTGCATCCTTCATGAATCAAGTTAGCCAAATTATTAAGGAGAGTCTAACTGAAATCAAAAAAGATGTGGTGGACTTAGGAAACAGAGTTCTCCAATTAGAAGAACATGCAGAGGAGTTATCTGAACCAATTAATCTGCATGGCATGCAAATACAACACCAAAGCAGTGAAATTAAAATGATGCAAATGCAGATTGAAGATCTAGACAATCGTGGGAGACGTCAAAATCTTAGGATCAGAGGAATCTCTGAGAACATTTCTGCTACGGCACTACCACAATATATACAGGACCTTTTTGACTCTCTTTTAGATAACAAAGAAAGCACCAGTATACCCATCGACAGAATGCACAGAGCTCTGAAGCCTAGACCCTCAGCAAAGGCGCCCCCCCGCGATGTCATCCTCCGCTGCCATAACTATAAAGATAAAGAAAAGTTGCTGGAAGCAGCAAGGAAGAAAGCTCCAATCCGCAGAGAAGGAGACGACATCCAGATTTTCGCAGACTTAAGCCCATTAACCCTTTCAAGAAGAAGAGACGTCAAATTCCTCACATCTCACTTAAAAGAGCACAACATCCCTTATCGCTGGGGATTCCCATTCGCCATCAGAGTGGTTAAAGAAAACAAGGAAATTGTATATAAAGATCTAGAGGACCTGTCCTCCTTTTGTTCACAGCTGGGCATCCCCCCACCAAGACAAATCCCCCAGGCTCTGGACCAAATGGAACAAATGCCAACTGCAGAACCCACTACAGCAAAACCTCAACGCCAGAAATGGACCACAGTTGGCAAGAAACGGAAAACAACCCCCTCTACGCCTTTCACCCCTCCATCTCACATTGTAGATCCCCCCTGAGAGGACATAATCCAGAACTGGGACACAAAAATAATCACACTTGAATGCGTCTAACAGATGACTCTTTACCTAAGTGGAGCTCTCCGCTCTCTATTATGCAATGCTCCAGGAGCACCTAGTTAGTGCACAGTTTTAGCCAAAGTTAAGCATTGGGCTTATCCCGCCCTGGAGACACTGAAGAACTTTAAGATCCCTTGAAACATCCCTGCAACTTATGACCTCCCTTCATAAGAACTATTCTTCAGTATTTAATGGGGAATGAAAGTAGCACTAATAAAGTGCTACCCCTCCTCCCACATTTCTCTATCAGGAATCTTTTCTTTCCTGAGCCTAGAAATGTTAGTTAAATTTGTTAGCATTGTTAAGCTTGTTTGTTGTTTGTTGAAATGTTTGTTTATTTGTTCATTGTTCTATTTCAGTATCCTCACGAAGTTCAGTTTGGTCCTCAGGTCCAGGCATGAAACATCCCTATGCTCTCTAAGGCTCATGCAACATAACATAAAGGTAGAACTCCATCGCAATTTAGAACACCAACTTACGGTAAGACACTTTAAGCAACACTCTATAACACTGCGTAGGATCAGATACAAACATGGCACATAAAACAATTTTAATAGTCTCACAAAACGCTAAGGGCCTCAATTCTCCAACAAAAAGGTCGGTGGCTTTACAGTGGTTTAATAAACAAAAAAGCTCAATAGTATATGTGCAAGAAACCCACTTCTCCAAAGGGAGTGAACCTAAATTCCAAAATAAAAATTTCCCACTCAGCTTTTTTAATTCTCATGAACACAAAAAAAGAAACGGTGTGGGCATTCTCATCCACCATTCCCTACCATTTGAACTCCTTCACACTGCATCAGACAACGAAGGTAGAATACTTATACTAACGGGTCTTATACATAATAGACCTATCACGTTGGTAAATATTTATGCCCCCAGTTCACACAGAAATAAATTTTTTAACAAATTAAAAGTGATGATACAAGAAGTTCGCAAAGGCACAGTGATAATGGGAGGGGATTTTAACACGGTGCTAGACCCTCTCTTAGACTCAACCTCCACAAACGCACAACGTCCACCTAACTCAGTATTTCACTGCATTAGACACTCAGGATTAGTGGATACATGGAGAACACAACACCCCACACAGCGTAATTACACATTTTACTCCTACCCGTGGGCAATGTACTCCAGAATAGACCATTTATACCTAGACCAAGCAAGCCTCTCCTTAATGACAGACACAGACATCACCCCGACGGCATGGTCTGACCATTCCATGATAAGCCTGAAAATAAACTGGCCAGACATGCCAATACACCCTTTTATTTGGAGACTAGATGCATATCTGATACAACACCCACCAACTACACAAGCTCTGACGTCCACTCTGACGGAGTACTTCAATCTCAACGCAATTCCAGAAACACCACCCCTTTCTGTTTGGGAAGCCCATAAGGCAGTCTTTAGGGGGGAATGTATTAAACATAAAGCACGACTCAAAAAACAATATGATAATCATAGGACACGCTTAACCGCAAAAATACAAGACTTAGAAATACGACACAAGAACTCTCCCTCTAGGTCAACTACTCTCCAAGAATTATCAGCCGCTAGAAATGAACTCAAAACACTCCTCTACTCAGAGGCCCAGAGGAAAGCATTACAGCTCCGAAAGAAATATTTTTATGAAGGCAACCGCCCAGGGAGAGTTCTAGCGAACACTCTGAGGGATAGAGACTCCCTAACACACATACACAGAATTAAAACTCAACAAGGAACATACATCCAAGATAGCAAGGCTATAGCAACTCACTTTCAAAACTTTTATCATCATCTATATAACCTAAATGCTAAACATGACACGACACACATACAACAAACTATAGAATATATAGAGTCAGCGAACCTGAACAAACTATCACAAACCCAAATCTCAGACCTGGAGAGACCCATCACGTTACCAGAGATACTAAAGGCCATTAAAGATCTCCCAGTAGGGAAAAGCCCCGGCCCCGACGGCCTCACAAACCTTTATTATAAAACATATAAACAAATAATAGCCCCACACTTGCTGACACTTTTCAACGCATTAGATGGAGACATACAGCTCCCTAGAGAATCCCTAAATGCCCATATTTCAGTGATTTTAAAACCGGACAAACCACAAGACGACCCAGCCAGCTACCGCCCAATCTCATTATTGAACACAGATATAAAGTTGTTGGGAAAAGTCTTAGCGAACAGATTTAATGCGGTCCTCAAAGAAATAATACACACCGATCAAGTGGGATTTGTCCCTGGCCGAGAGGCGAGGGACAATACCCTTAGAGCCATAACACTCATTGATTATGCTAAATTCCAAGGTATTGAGTCAGTTTTGGTGGCTATTGACGCTGAGAAAGCATTTGACCGGACAGATTGGCAATTTCTAAAACTAACGTTAAAGAATATAGGATTCGGCCCCAAAACACTAAGAAGAATATTTAGTTTATACAACCATCCCAGTGCTAAAGTAAAGGCAAATGGGATTCTTTCATCAGCTTTTCCAATACACAATGGTACACGGCAGGGGTGTCCCCTATCCCCAATCTTATTTATCCTACAGATGGAAGTCCTTGCATCTCATATACGCAGAAATCAGAACATAAAAGGGATATCAATTGGCCAGCAGGAATATAAATTCGCGATGTACGCCGATGACGTGCTATTCACAATATCATCCCCCTCTACATCTATCCCTGAGATTCTTTTAGAATTAGATAGATTCGGAAATTTTTCAAACTTTTTAGTTAACAAACAAAAATCCGAAATTTTAAACATTAACATGCCAGGCCCTAACTTCATATCCCTGTCGAAGACGTGCCCTCTTAGGCTAAAAGTAGATTCAATAAAATACTTGGGAGTCCACTTGTCCCCTAACCAGACAACACTATTTGACAAAAACTATACTACACTACTCCTTAATACACAACGTGACCTTAAGAAGTGGTCGAATAAGCCTCTGTCATGGTGGGGGAGGATACAGGCGATAAAAATGACCACATTACCTAGAATCTTATACATACTGCAAACAGTACCCCTTCATCTGCCCAGTTGGTACATAACTAGACTTCAAAGATGCATAAATACATTCATATGGGGTAAATGCAAACCGAGAATTAACAGAAATACAATGTACAGACCTATTTTGAAAGGAGGGTTAGGATTACCTAAGATTGAGGAATACTATCAAGCAGTGACAATGCAGCGGATACTTGACTGGCATAATACACAAGAACGCAAGGCATGGGTGACATTGGACTCACACATTCTTAAGGCACCTCTTGTACAGGCCCTTTGCTGGGTATCAAAAGACCTCAGACCCCCCCAGTGCCGACTTCTCGAATTACATAAGCAACTGTTTAAGAATTGGGACCATATTATAGCCTCCAAACCCTACATCTCCACCTACAGATCCCCCCTATTCCCGATAACACTAAACATAGAAATGGTAGGAGGGCTAGACAAAGGGTTTCAAAGACTGACAGAATGGGACTACACAATCCCACTATTTAATTTCACAGAAGCGGGCAAGCTCCTGGAGAGAGATAAACTATCCAACATAGCTGATGGTAGATTCACAAAATGGCTTAAATATGCACAATTGCACCATTATATACACACCTCCCCATTCAAATCGGACCTCATGAGACAGTTGACCACTTTTGAACAGTTGTGCTACACTGGTATTACACCGAGAGGGACTCTTTCCATATCACGCAAGCTACTCACAAACAACCCGCTGGCAATGCTGCCAACTTACACAGATAGATGGAGTACAGATTTAAGAGAACACATAGAGCCTGAAACCTGGGAACAAATTTTTAGATCAGTTAAAAAATCCTCCACCTCTCCAGTATTGCTAGAACTAAACTTCAAAATCCTTATGAGGTGGTACCTGACCCCATCTAGACTGTCGAGTATATACCCCAATGCACCCAGCCTATGTTGGCGTGAGTGTGGGGAACGCGGTGACTTACTACATATGTGGTGGCACTGCCCTAGGGTCCACTCGTTATGGAGAGTGGTGGAACTACAATTTAAAAAATTTGTGGCTGAAACATTTACTTTGACCCCAAACATGGCACTGCTGAACAACATGCCCAAATTGAAATGTAGGTTAAGATTGTTGGTCTTACAGATCGGCATCAATAGTGCGAGGAGGCTAATAGCCCGCCACTGGAAAAAGTCAGTATCCTTGACTAGATCTATGTGGCTGGAGGAAGTAGAGGAGCAGTACTCTTTAGAAAAATATGGTTACATGTGTAGAAACCAAACAGACACGATCTTGAATGCTAAAT